>NC_084732.1:70908634-70978634 GCF_033978785.1 Entelurus aequoreus | reverse complement strand
TGATTAATCACATAAGTTAACTTGTTAATAACTCTGACAGCCCTAGTTTTAACATATTTCTGTTATGAAAGTTGTTTAGTTCCTGTATTTAGGTGTAACCATTTTCCAATTAGTAGAGAAAAAATAAATAGGATATGTATCAATTGATATATATCAATAGATCAATCGTTTAGAACGTTTTTCCAAGTACCACCTCAGAAAACACTTGGCTCTCCAAGTACCACCATAATGACCAACATTAAAATACAGTAGCATAGTAGGCCTAAGTATTGATTAAAAACAAGGCAGAGGTATTATTTAACATGTATATTTATTATTGTTGGCCACTGTAACATTACACACAATGCACAAACATCATCAACAATGATACTCCATATGCAGTACATATTTACAGACTTCTTTGGCATACCACAAGTGGTACCTCGTACCACAGTTTGAGAATCACTGGTTTAGACAGTCAAGTAAGAAAAGAAAGAAGGAAAGAATACAATTGTATTTGGAACATGCATACAGTTACAATATGGTACATCACATATTTCCAGTTGTTCACTGTCAACAAGTCTGAATAGAAGTAGGCAGAAGCAGAGTGAAGAATGGTTACATGAATACAAAGGTATCAATACAATAAGAATAGAATTACCAATTCATAGAAATAAGTTAAATAAGTATTAGAGTTGGAATTTGACATAAACGTGCTACATTCCTTTAAATATGTATGAGTTTCCTGTTTACATGTAACGTTCTGCCTGTGCGTCTCTTAGTTCAGGTGCATCATTTATTGCTCATGTGATTGATTTTTAGAATAATCTGTTACTTGTCAGACCCATGCTGTTGTTTACCCTATATTACCACGGGTATGTTTCCGGATAAACAAGTACGAGACATTCATAAGACATTTCAAAAGTACATCTGCAGTCATGTTGTTGTACAATATTTACCCCGGTTGTCCCGGAGGACATGTTTGTGGTAACAGTATGAGGCGATACAGATGGAGAGAAAAATAGCGCCATATGTGCCGCTGTCTGGAGCCAACAAGAACAGCTGTGTGCTCACCTAACACAAGATCAACCTGGAAATGTCCTGCCAACTTCACGCACCTGCACACACACACACGCACATCATGGTCACGTGACCTGACAGAAAATAGCACCAAACATGTCTGGGCTGTTGAGAATCTCATTGGCAGCTGTGTTTGCATCCAGCACCTTCTGTTGCACTCATTCACACATCCTGATGTGTTGTTGTTGTTTACGGGAAACACTGTCATGTTGTGTAACTGCTCTTTCCTGAAAGAGCTCCCTGCTTCTCTCCCACCTGGTTAATCCTGCAATCTCTTAATCCCGACCACACACGGACACGCTGCTGCTTCATGTTTGTGTCCGTTTTTGTTGTACAGTACAGAACTGCATGTTTGCATATTTGCAGCAGGTCATCACTAATGACTTGGCAAGTATACAGTGCAATTATTGTTAAAATGAGGGTTGTCCGATAGTGATATTGATAACGGGTATCACTATCGGACAGCAAAAAAAAATCATCTTCCATGTAAAATCGCTGATACAATCAATCCTGCAGCGCATGTATGTATGCAAAGCTGGACAGTTCACATTTACATGTTCTCCAGTAAGCGCACAGTGTTGGTATTTTCTTGTATTTTACTGAAGACAGTACAAAAGGTAAACTGACAGTGGTTTTCTGAAGTGTTCCTGAGCCCATGTGGTGATATCCTTTTTGATGCTGTACCGCCTGAGGGATCGAAGGTCGGTAATATCATCGCTTACGTGCAGTGATTTCTCCAGATTCTCTGAACGTTTTGATGATATTACGGACCGTAGATGGTGAAATCCCTAAATTCCTTACAAAAGCTGGTTGAAAAAATGTTGTTCTTAAACAATTTGCTCACGCATTTGTTGACAAAGTAGTGACCCTCGCCCCATCCTTGTTTGTAAATGACTGAGCATTTCATGGAAGCTGCTTTTATACCCAATCATGGCACCCACCTGTTCCCAAATTAGCCTGTTCACCTGTGGGATTTTCCAAATAAGCGTTTGATGAGCGTTCCTCAACTTTCTCAGTCTTTTTTGCCACTTGTGCTAGCTTTTTTGAAACATGTTGCAGGCATCAAATTCCAAATGAGCTAATAATTGAAAAACATAATAACGTTTTCCAGTTCGAACGTTAAGTATCTTGTCTTTGCAGTCTCTTCAATTGAATATAGGTTGAAAAGGATTGGCCAATAATTATATCCTGTTTTTATTTACGATTTTCACAACGTGCAAACTTCACTGGTTTTAGGTTTTGTATTTGTAGTTGCATATTACTTACACATACTGTACATGGATGTATGATGGATGGATGGATGATTTGTGCTGATATCATATCAGATCCTTAGCAGTACCCATCCATCCGTATAGCATCAACTACCTTCATGATTTTATGTGAAAAAGTAGTAAGTCCATAATGTCCAACCATCGTGTTGTTTTCCAGTATACAGTATCCTAAAAAGTTACCAAAACTACTTCAATCTTTTGAATCTACAAATCTGCTTCAAAAGGACTCAATGTCTACCTTTAAAAACCCAAAGAATCTACTTTTCTTGTGCCCATAAAAACATTTTGAGAAGACAGATCGTCGGTTTCATTGGACCGACCCCCTTGCCCCCCCCCCAAAAAAAATCCCATATCACTGAAAACGTAAACATGGTAGGCTACTAGGAGCTAGCAGCTACACAACAGCTAGACACACGTAATACATGTCCTAAATGCTAATATAATCAAGTATCAAATAATTATAATTGCATATTACTTAAGCATGCAAAGTCTCCAAGGCAAAAACCTATTGAAAAGTATTTGGTACCAAACGCATCATTTAGCCTACTTGAAATGTTGTGGCCAATGAGTGTTGCCAAAAAAGAAAATACCGCTCAATTTTAACCTAATGACAGATGCTTAATAATAATTAGGATAATGTTTATATACCTACTATTGTTCTCTGTTTGAGTCATTTCACTTGATCAAGCCTTTTGTAACCTTCCGCATTATAGAACTAAATAATAAAAAAATGATGTATATCCATCCATCCATTTTGTATAATTTGTATCAAATCAATATTGGTACATTACTCAAGGCTCCAAAATCGGTACTGGAAGTGAAAAGGTTGTATCAGGACACTATATTGTTTATTGCTCAGTGGCTTTGTGGTTAGAGTGTCCGCCCTGAGACTGGAAGGTCGTGAGTTCAAACCCCGGCCGAGTCATACCAAAGACTATAAAAATAGGACCCATTGCCTCTCTGCTTGGCAATCAGCATCAAGGGTTGGAATTGGGGGTTAAATCACCAAAAGATTCCCGAGCGCGGCCACCGCTGCTGCTCACTGCTCCCCTTACCTCCCAGAGGGTGAACATGGGGATGGGTCAAATGCAGAGGATAATTTCACCACACCTGGTGTGTGTGTGACTATCGTTGGGACTTTAACTTTAACTTTTGTCATGAATCCTGATTTCACTTTGTTCTGCGAGCCACCCAAATAGTCCTTGCAAAAGGTATGAGAGAGAAATTATGTTATTCAACAAGGCTTAGACAGACTCCACTGCGTGACGATACAATATGTCCGTGCCATGGTGTTAATGCATATTATTATTATGATTTTTCTACATTTGAAACACTTCGTGTGGTCTACATTAGTGTTTATTAACCATAGGGCTGGGGCCGTGAGCATCCCCAATGGGCCGCCCAAGAATTTTGCTGCAGTGGCAAGCATTTTTGATACACTTTTCAACCAAACAGAAGAAGTCTGGAGCTAAAGTCATAGGAGTTTCTTAAGTGCAAAAATTATGTCTAAATTGGTGAAGCTGTATTTTCATTTGCACTTTAATCTTATTAACCTTTTTTTTTTACAATCATATGTTATTATTTATTTTTAATTGAGTCATAATGTTGTTATTTTAGCACTGTGTAATTGTATGTAAATAAAATAAAATAAAATATATATACATATATTATATATACATATATTCATATGGGCAGCACAGTGGTACAGGGGTTAGTGCATGTGCCTCACAATACGAAGGTCCTGAGTAGTCCTGAGTTCAATCCCGGGCTCGGTATCTTTCTGTGTGGAGTTTGCATGTTCTCCCCGTGACAGCGTGGGTTCCCTCCGGGTACTCCAGCTTCCTCCCACCTCCAAAAACATGCACCTGGGTATAGGATGATTGGCAACACTAAATTGGCCGTAGTGTGTGAATGTGAGTGTGAATGTTGTCTGTCTATCTGTGTTGGCCCTGTGATGAGGTGGCGACTTGTCCAGGATGTACCCTGCCTTCCGCCCGAATGCAGCTGAGATAGGCTCCAGCACCCCCCGCGACCGCAAAAGGGACAAGCGGTAGAAAATGGATGAATATATACATATATAAAATGTAAAAATATATTTATTCAGTTTTTGAGTTCTTGCAGTATATTTGATCAGTATTTATTTTTGTCAGTTTGAACTAAGGCTTGCTTTTATATCATTTTACAAGGCTTACCATTTTTAACTGTAAGTAAATTAGGTATAATTATTGAATATGATTAAGGAGTAAGATTACTAATTACTGTAAATTATTTTCCTCTCTGTGGTGGAAAAGTTAGGCCCAGAGGTACAAAAGTTTAAGAACCACTGAGAGTGAATTGCATGACATGGAATGGCCCCAGAAGAGTAAACAGATTATGACTGAAAAGTCCTGGAGTGACTCATAAATCTGCTTCTTGCCACTCCCATTGGATTTCTTGGATTCATTTTCGCAATCCAATCCAAGACTTTTGTTTTGACAGTGGCAAGCATTTCACAGCAAGGTTTCAAAAGATATTTGAAATGCAATTCACTATGCAACATGAATTTAACCTGTCATTAACTTTTTCTACAGTTATTGAGTGTTTCCCAGGTTTAATAAGCATTCACACATGTAAGATTCTACACCAAAAAATCTTCTATTTATTATTATGTTGCAAAAGTTTAGTGTGCTCCACAGCCCACCATTTTTGTCCAAACGGAACCCTAAAAGTATCAAAACGTTTGGCTCGACCAGGAATCGTGAGGCCCCCCTACCCCCCCAAAAAATATCCCGGATTACCTAAGATTCCCAGTTTTCCTAGGGACATTTTGCCAATTGAAAATGAATGGACTAATTTTTAAACATGCACAACTCCCACATTTCTCCTGATTTGAACCATTCCACCATCCACACACTCCACTCACTTTGGACAACTACACTACCATTTTCCAAGTTCAAAAAAATTCCCGGTTTTCCAAACTCAGTCCCTATTTTTACTTCTTCCTTAAAAGTTTTCACAGTCCACATTTTTCAACCGTTTTTGACCATTCGACCTTCAAAACATTCCTCTTAGTTGGGACAACAAAACGCTCCTATTATTTTTTGTACAAAAAAACTGTTGTTACATCAACATTGTTCGACCGTTTTCAAAAATTCCAACACCAACCCATTCATATCATCTCGGACAATTGTGCTAGCAAATTACCGGTTTTCCCAAAATTTCCAGGAAAATCACATTCAAATGAATGGACATATTCATAGTTCTGCAATGCCTTATATTCAAAAAAATTTGCGTCATTGTTAAACTTGATTCCGACCTTTCAACCATCCCCCCACACTACTCTTCCTAATATATCGAATGCTAAACATGTTTTCCATATCGCAAAATTCTTGGAAATTCCCGGAATTTTCTCCCCATTGACAGTGAATGGGCATTATACAATCTACTGCATATCCCACATTTCTCATTCGATTGTTCCAACATCCACACACTCCACTCGCCTTGGATACTCAAGCCAGCATGTTTCCTGGTTCAGAATATTCCCTGATTACCCGGAATTACCAGGAAATTAATGGGCAATGTACAAAAATCTCCACATTTCTCAACCGATTCGAACTGTTACAACATCCACACACTCCACTCACTCTGGGCATTCAAGCAGTTCAGTTCCACTCACGCGTATAGGCAGTTCGCCGGCTTACGTATATAGGGCATTCACACGCAATTCCTACTGGAATTGCAAATTTAAGTATTGAATGTGTTTTAAGCACGATTGTTAAATTGTTTGAGCTTGTTTTGGTAACATAAAGTCATTTTTTCCAATGACCTCTATAGCGGACATAAGGATTTACTACCACTACATTTTTTTCATATAAAACGCTGAAGAAGGCAGACACAACAAATACATCAAGATGCCCAAATGCATGCATGAAGCCAAGAAAAATAGATAAAGTGTCAAACTGTCAAAGTTAACATGTGATTTATGGCATTGTTTAACCATGGTTAAACGCGGAATGATCACACAATTGATTTTGCCCACACATGCTCTAAGGCGGCACAAGTTGCCATATGGTCAGTGATCACAGTCCTGTATATATATATATATATATATATATATATATATATATATATATATATATATATATATATATATATATATATATATATATATATATATATATATATATACACACTACCGTTCAAAAGTTTGGGGTCACCCAAACAATTTTGTGGAATAGCCTTCATTTCTAAGAACAAGAATAGACTGTCGAGTTTCAGATGAAAGTTCTCTTTTTCTGGCCATTTTGAGCGTTTAATTGACCCCACAAATGTGATGCTCCAGAAACTCAATCTGCTCAAAGGAAGGTCAGTTTTTTAGCTTCTGTAACGAGCTAAACTGTTTTCAGATGTGTGAACATGATTGCACAAGGGTTTTCTAATCATCAATTAGCCTTCTGAGCCAATGAGCAAACACATTGTACCATTAGAACACTGGAGTGATAGTTGCTGGAAATGGGCCTCTATACACCTATGTGGATATTGCACCAAAAACCAGACATTTGCAGCTAGAATAGTCATTTACCACATTAGCAATGTATAGAGTGTATTTCTTTAAAGTTAAGACTAGTTTAAAGTTATCTTCATTGAAAAGTACAGTTATTTCCTTCAAAAATAAGGACATTTCAATGTGACCCCAAACTTTTGAACGGTAGTGTATATATATATATGTCCGCATGGAAATTAACAATATATATATATATATATATATACTGGACTCTCTTCTACTCTGGCGTTGCCGGCAGTGAGAGGCGACGGGCTGGGGTGGCAATTCCTGTTTCCCCCCGGCTCAGAGCCTGCATGTTGGAGTTCAACCCGGTGGACGAGAGGGTAGCTTCCCTCCGCCTTCGGGTGGGGGAACGGGTCCTGACTGTGGTTTGCGCTTACGCGCCAAACCGCAGCTCAGAGTACCCAGCCTTTTTGGATTCACTCGAGGGAGTACTTGAGAGTGCTCCCCCGGGTGATTCCCTCGTTCTACTGGGGGACTTCAACGCTCATGTTGGCAGCGACAGTGAAACCTGGAGAGGCGTGATTGGGAAGAATGGTTGCCCGGATCTGAACCCGAGCGGTGTTTTGTTATTGGACTTTTGTGCCCGTCACAGATTGTCCATAACGAACACCATGTTCAAACATAAGGGTGTCCATATGTGCACTTGGCACCAGGACACCCTAGGCCGCAGTTCCATGATCGACTTTGTAGTTGTGTCGTCGGATTTGCGGCCTCATGTTTTGGACACTCGGGTGAAGAGAGGGGCGGAGCTTTCTACCGATCACCACCTGGTGGTGAGTTGGCTGCGATGGTGGGGGAGGATGCCGGACAGACCTGGCAGGCCCAAATGCATTGTGAGGGTTTGCTGGGAACGTCTGGCAGAGTCTCCTGTCAGAGAGAGTTTCAATTCCCACCTCCGGAAGAACTTTGAACATGGCACGAGGGAGGTGCTGGACATTGAGTCCGAATGGACCATGTTCCGCACCTCTATTGTCGAGGCGGCTGATTGGAGCTGTGGCCGCAAGGTAGTTGGTGCCTGTCGTGGCGGTAATCCTAGAACCCGTTGGTGGACACCAGCGGTGAGGGATGCCGTCAAGCTGAAGAAGGAGTCCTATCGGGTTCTTTTGGCTCATAGGACTCCTGAGGCAGCGGACAGGTACCGACAGGCCAAGCGGTGTGCGGCTTCGGCGGTCGCGGAGGCAAAAACTCAGACATGGGAGGAGTTCGGGGAGCCATGGAAAACGACTTCCGGACGGCTTCGAAGCGATTCTGGACCACCATCCGCCGCCTCAGGAAGGGGAAGCAGTGCACTATCAACACCGTGTACTGTGAGGATGGTGTTCTGCTGACCTCGACTGCGGATGTTGTGGATCGGTGGAGGGAATACTTCGAAGACCTCCTCAATCCCACCAATACATCTTCCTATGAGGAAGCAGTGCCTGGGGAATCTGTGGTGGGCTCTCCTATTTCTGGGGCTGAGGTTGCTGAGGTAGTTAAAAATCTCCTCGGTGGCAAGGCCCCGGGGGTGGATGAGATCCGCCCGGAGTTCCTTAAGGCTCTGTATGCTGTGGGTCTGTCTTGGTTGACAAGACTCTGCAGCATCGCGTGGACATCGGGGGCGGTACCTCTGGATTGGCAGACCAGGGTGGTGGTTCCTCTCTTTAAGAAGGGGAACCGGAGGGTGTGTTCTAACTATCGTGGGATCACACTCCTCAGCCTTCCCGGTAAGGTCTATTCAGGTGTGCTGGAGAGGAGGCTACGCCGGATAGTCGAACCTCGGATTCAGGAGGAACAGTGTGGTTTTCGTCCTGGTCGTGGAACTGTGGACCAGCTCTATACTCTCGGCAGGGTCCTTGAGGGTGCATGGGAGTTTGCCCAACCAATCTACATGTGTTTTGTGGACTTGGAGATGGCATTCGACCGTGTCCCTCGGGAAGTCCTGTGGGGAGGGCTCAGAGAGTATGGGGTATCGGACTGTCTGATTGTGGCGGTCCGCTCCCTGTATGATCAGTGCCAGAGTTTGGTCCGCATTGCCGGCAGTAAGTCGGACACGTTTCCAGTGAGGGTTGGACTCCGCCAAGGCTGCCCTTTGTCACCGATTCTGTTCATAACTTTTATGGACAGAATTTCTAGGCGCAGTCAAGGCGTTGAGGGGATCTGGTTTGGTGGCTGCAAGATTAGGTCTCTGCTTTTTGCAGATGATGTGGTCCTGATGGCTTCATCTGGCCAGGATCTTCAGCTCTCGCTGGATCGGT
Organism: Entelurus aequoreus; assembly: GCF_033978785.1. NCBI lineage: Eukaryota > Metazoa > Chordata > Actinopteri > Syngnathiformes > Syngnathidae > Entelurus > Entelurus aequoreus. Next base: position 70,969,524 of record NC_084732.1, on the reverse strand, counting down.
TCGCAGCTGAGTGTGAAGCGACTGGGATAAGAATCAGCACCTCCAAGTCCGAATCCATGGTTCTCACCCAGAAAAGGGTGGAGTGCCATCTCCGGGTTGCGGAGGAGACCCTGCCCCAAGTGGAGGAGTTCAAGTACCTCAGAGTCTTGTTCACGAGTGAGGGAAGAGTGGATCGTGAGATCGACAGGCGGATCGGTGCGGCGTCTTCAGTAATGCGGACGCTGTATCGATCCGTTGTGGTGAAGAAGGAGCTGAGCCGGAAGGCAAAGCTCTCAATTTACCGGTCGATCTACGTTCCCATCCTCACCTATGGTCATGAGCTTTGGGTTATGACCGAAAGGACAAGATCACGGGTACTAGCGGCCGAAATGAGTTTCCTCCGCCGGGTGGCAGGGCTCTCCCTTAGAGATAGGGTGAGAAGCTCTGCCATCCGGGGGGAGCTCAAAGTAAAGCCGCTGCTCCTCCACATCGAGAGGAGCCAGATGAGGTGGTTCGGGCATCTGGTCAGGATGCCACCCGAACGCCTCCCTAGGGAGGTGTTTAGGGCACGTCCGACCGGTAGGAGGCCACGGGGAAGACCCAGGACACGTTGGGAAGACTATGTCTCCCGGCTGGCCTGGGAACGCCTCGGGATCCCCCGGGAGGAGCTGGACGAAGTGGCTGGGGAGAGGGAAGTCTGGGCTTCCCTGCTTAAGCTGCTGCCCCCGCGACCCGACCTCGGATAGGCGGAGGAAGATGGATGGATATATATATATATATATATATATATATATATATATATATATATATATATATATATATATATATATATATATATATATATATATATATATATATATATATATATACTACAATTGGTTATTAGAAGTCCGTGACAAGGTTTTTTAATTAATCAGAAATATCAAGCAGCTAAAATGCGGCAATCATTGATAAATGTGGAGAGAGTGGTCGTCTTTATTTAGAAAAGTATCGAAAAGTACCGAAAGGTATCGAAATACATTTTGGTACCAGTACCGGTACCAAAATATTGGTATCAGGTCCATTTATGTGCACTGTAGTGCACATAAATGGACATATAAAATGTTAATGTGCCAGATTATAGCCAAAGGCTAATTGTTCATGCTTATTTTTATTGCTGTTTTTTATCTGCCACACATAGAAAGCCTGTGCGTGAAAATAATGCATACATTAAACTAGTGCCTGGTGGAAAAAAGGTTGGGGGACCCTGTACTATATGACAGAATATGTAGCAAAATTGTCCATATTGACATAATTGTTTGACATTTCTCAACATTTCCCCTAGGTGACTACTGCGAGGTGAATCATTGTTATAATGGGGCGACGTGCGTGACAGGTGTAGGAGAAGAGCCCTTCATCTGCATCTGTGCGGACGGTTTTGCTGGAGACACATGCAACCTTACAGAAACAGGCAAGGCCGCTAAAAAAAATGTCCTGAATAAGTCGTAAATTGAATTGCAAGCTTACTGTCATTATTCGCTTTGCTTCTCTTAGGGCCTTGCAGTCCCAACCCTTGTAAGAACGATGCCTTGTGCCAGGTGATCGCTCCCACCAGAAGAGGTGATGTCTTCAACGAGTATATCTGCAACTGCCAGCCCGGCTTTGAGGGAGCTCATTGCCAGATAAGTAAGCTGATTCCACCATGTTTGTCCAATAATCTTGCTTTTTAGGTAAGCTCAAAATATACATATGACATACAGTATTGAGGTTTTTATTTATAGTCAATTCATATTTTGTGTCTATCTAAACAATAACTTTTCAAAATGCACTTCATTTTTTACCTCTGCAGGGATGAGGCTAATAGTGAGGGACGTGCTAATCAATAGGCCATTTTTTTGGAAAAAGTGCATGATAGCCATTGCTTAATAATGCCTTAATATGCCGATCTCCTCTGGCCGATACTGTATTTATTTTTAGTCCCCCGGCTGACAAGCGGCTAACAGCTAATTATGTGTCTCCATACACAGTGTGGAGACCCTCCCTTAAGTTAATAATAATCACCTCCAATACAGAAAATAAACTATATTTCTTTGTAGCTTAAGTATCATTTTCATGTAGCATTATCACTGGAGGACGAGGCTAAACATGTTACACACCGAGAGAAAGCCAGGAGCAGGCATGCTAATGGCTAAGCTCGCTTGAAAAAAACCCAGAAGAAATAAGTGCATAGTAAAGCAGAAAGTAAGCAGCTATAAATAGGAAATTAGCAAGTAGATTAATAAGAGTTAGAGAGGGGATAACAAAACAACAAATGTTGGAGGGTCATTATTGTCACAGTCAGTACATGATTGACACTAGAGTGATTATGCTGCTATTGTATTTTCTATTTAAAAAAATTATGCTTTTGTTTATAAATTTAAGGAGTAATTCTCTGGACACAGAAAGACTTTGAGGGAAACACCACAAGATTTAAAATAGTGGTAAATAATAGTTTTTGCTTTTGTTTAGCTATTGTGTACTCTTGGCTTTGTTTTGCTCAAACAATTGTACTCAATGTAATAAAGGGGAATAAGGAACTAGTTTGAATATTGTGTTGATATTGTTGAACTCTCAATAACACTCTCTATAAATGAATAGAAAACTTTACAGTTAATACATGTTATCAGTATCTGTATTGGTATCGACCGGTATCGAAATCGGCAGCATAAAACCCTGATCGTGACATCCTTACTAATAGCAAATGGTGGTTTTCTCACGTAGTGTACATGACTGAGATTTCGCCATGAGGGACGTGTAGTCAGCTCCTGCAGTGGTTTTGTGAAAGAGCCTCATTCAGGGTTTTCTGTGGTCATTCAGTTTGGTTTATTAGCAAAAAAAAAAAGAAAAAAATATAGCTATCCATGTCTCTTAGCATGCACGCCCACACAGGTTCTTACAGACTTAAGCTTGACCAAAAGAGATGCAGCACTACTCCTCAGAGTAATGACCAAGTTAGCTTGCTATCATTGCAAAGAATATTAGTGGAAAATAAATTAAATACCGAAATAAGAGAAATCAAATAAATAATTAAAATTCTTATAATAAAAAGTGTATATTTGTATTTTTTATATGTATTTTATTTTTTCATATTTATATATATATTAAGATTAAAGATTAAAGTACCAATGATTGTCACACACACACTAGATGTGGTGAAATTTGTCCTCTGCATTTGTCCCATCCCCTTGGGGATATATATATATTAATAAAAAATACATATTATCTGATTGATGTGAATGGTTTAAGATAGATGGACAGCAGCAACATTTATAGACAGTACGGATAAAAATAGAATAAAGAAAATAAAATAGAAGCTAAATTATTAACACACTATGTATTATTTATTATTATAGTGTCAATGCTGTGCAATCAGAGTATACATGTAAATGTGCAAGGTTTGAAATGTGCAATTGTGAAGATACTCTTTAATATTATGTTTCAACAGGTTTGTCTATATGAGGGGTATCCAAACGTTTCCACCGAGAAGCGATATTTGTATGTATATATTTTTTAAAAAGCCTAAGAAAAAAGTTTTTATTTTAAGTGTAGTATTAGCACGTCAGCCTTTTATTTTTACATTGTGCATTTTTGCTATATATTATCCTTCTTTTTTTGGGTTTCATTTTGTTTTACTACAATATTTAATTAGAATAATTAATTATAGACGTAATTACTTAATTAAAAACTATTTTTTTAAATTGCTTGACAGCATTATTTTTGATTGTACATTATATATGTGTATGATACATCCATCCATTTTCCATTTTCTACCGATTGTCCCTTTTCGCGGGGGGTGCTGGAGCCTATCTCAGCTGCATTCGGGTGGAAGGCGGTGTACACCCTGGACAAGTCGCCACCTCACCAAAGGGCCAACACAGATAAACAGACAACATTCACACTCACATTCACACACTAGGGCCAAATTAGTATTGCCAATCAACCTATCCCCAGGTGCATGTTTTGGGAGGTGGGAGGAAGCCGGAGTACCCGGAGGGAACCCACGCAGTCACGGGGAGAACATGCAAACTCCACACAGAACGATCCCGAGCCCGGGATTGAACTCAGGACGACTCAAGACCATCGTATTGTGAGGCACATACACTAACCCCTGTGCCGCCGTGCTGCCCTGTATGATACATCATAAATATAAATATATAATATATTATATATGTGTGATGTATAATTTATCAAAATATATTATATATATGTATAATATATACACTGTATGTATATATAGGGATAAATACTCAAAAATATTGTATACATAAAGCATAAATATACATATATGATAAATATGATATATAAATATACATATATTTATATATACTGTATATATACAGTATATATTTATACATACATATGATATATAACTATATATATATACTGTATATGTATATTGCATATATATACATATATACTGTATGATGTATATATACTGTATATGTATGTCTTTATATTGTATATATATATATATATATATATATATATATATATATATATATATATATATATATATATATATATACATATAATATATGTACATATATGATATATATGTATATATATATATATACTGTATATGTATACTGCATATATATACATATATGATGTATATATGTCTATATACTCTGTATATTACATATATACCATAAATAAATATACATACATACACACACATATATAGGCTATATAGATATACATAATAATTTACTGTACAAAATAGACCTACATTGTGAACAAATTCCACATTGTAGGTCAGTATTTAGCATGTGTGTGTGTGTGTGTGTGTGTGTGTGTGTGTGTGTGTGTGTGCGTGTGCGTGGGTGTGTGTGTGTGTGTGTGTGTGTGCGCGCGTGCGTGTATTCAACAGTGTGATTGCTGCTCTCCTGTACCATTCAGTCCTGCACCTCGATGTGATGAGTCTGTGACTAAGAGTAGAAAGAAAAAAACCACATAGCTTGATGCTATTACTAAAGGGGCCCACAGTAGACAGGCTGACCACCAATTGTAGTGTTTGTGGAATACTCCCTGCACCAGTTCTAATTCTGTGGCACACGTCATGCAGGACTGATGCTGTGGTTAAAGCATGAGGCTGAACCCATTTGTTTATGCAGACTACGGTTGTACTGAAAGCAGTATTAGTGCACAACATCTAATTTTTTTTGTATAATCTGCTGTAAATCCTTGATTTTAGAGCCCTTTTCCTGGTAGGATCAAGTGTTTCTCAGTTGTTGGTCAGAGCCATACGCAAGATTTGTTTCTAAGTTTTGAACAATCCTCTTAGTGGAACAAGAATTGCACGGATCCATGTGGCATTACGTCAACCTCTCGTCTGCTTTAGCCGTCTTTTTAGGCCAAGTGGGTATTGTTACTTCATGATGTTTGAAGGCTGAGTGCCACCGAATATAATCACCATGTCCACAAAGTGCATACCTAACTTGGGTGCCTCCTCTGGTTATTCCTATTATTATTGTCATTTAATTTATTGTAATTGAGGATAGATAGAAAAACATTGTACTTTTTTTTTTCTCTCCTCTTTTTATAGGGTCGGATTAGAATGACTAAAAACATTACCAATTTAAAAAAAATACATTCTAACAATTTAGCATCCAAGGCATTAGTACATACACTATACTGCACATTTAGCAAACAAACAAGAGAATAAAATGAATAGTTTATTTTTATGAGTTTACCCTTACTAAAACTCTTGAAGTGTGTGAATTGTATTTTATACCGATACCAATATTTTGGTACCGGTACAGTTACCAAAATGATTTAGATACTTGGCTCTAAAATGGCTCTAAAATGGCTCTCGGTGCCTAAATCTTGACAATCTTTGGTCACTCAAGGCGTGTCCCAGCAGGCACAAGACATTGATACAACGTTGATTATACATACATGTCCTTTAAAACTGACTTTGAAACAACGTTGCAAAATAGTTATATTTCTAAATTGAGACAACGTTAGTGTCTAACTTTGGATCCATGTTGTTGGTTGGTTAGTATTGAGAAAAGGGTCTGAATACCTTTGTACATGTCATTTTTGAGTTTTATTATATATATATATATATATATATATATATATATATATATATATATATATATATATATATATATATATATATATATATATATATATAAATTAGCAAAAATGTCTACATTTGTATTTTTTTTTTTTGTATTGATGAGAAATAAATGGAACTTTTTGGATTTTAGCAAATGGCTACAATGACACCAAGAGTGATACATTTGAAGGGGTCTGATTACTTTCCGTACGTACTGTAACTTTAATATATTTTATTAAATGTCAATAAAAATCCAATCCACTTTATTTATATAGCACATTTCAAAAACAATAAAAGTTTCACAAAGTGCTGCACTGGAGTTAAAACATACATACAAAGAGAGTCAATAATATACAACATTTAACTATAAAAATAATAAATTCGTTAAATAAAATAAAATAGACTAAAATCACACAAGGAGCATGTTTGCAAAGTATTGGACGATGGATGGCCAATGGGTGTTTGGTGTGCCACCCAGTGGTTATTTAAGGCCATTACATCGTCCTAATGATGTTTTCTGACAAAAAGAGGAAAACAATGGTCAATTTAATAATGTTGTCTTTTCTTCTTTTTTCAGATGTCAACGACTGTGCAAACCGACCGTGTAAGAATGGAGGAATGTGCCGAGATCTTGAGGGAGATTACTCGTGTCAGTGCCCGTCGCCCTATGTTGGGAAGCAGTGCCAACTTCGTACGTGCAGCTCACACATTTAATGCATTTATTTTCAAAATGGGAAAATTGAATACCTCATGATATTATGCTTCTCTAGACAGATTCACCAGTCAACACAGTTTTGATTAATTTCCAATATGTACAGTGGCAAATTTAATTACATTTATTTTCAAAATGTAGGCCAAGTAAAAAAAGTGATTGTTTTATTTAGTCATTATTTAGATTTTTATTGCAAGTCAAACAGCATTGCACATACAATTTGCAATGAGCATCGAATCACTTAATACAGAGTTGGGCAAATATTTTGACTCGGGGCCACATTGAGAGAAAAACATTTGTCTCGGGGTCCAATGTGTATGTGTGTATAAATTATATATACACATTTAGCTGTAAAAATCTGCTGTACAGCATGTGTGTTTGGGTCCCTTTTTTTCAGGAACACTAATTACCATGAGTCACATTGTCCGATAGAGTTGTAAAAACGTTATGACAGACCACCTCAAAAAACGGAATGGAATTTTACAGTTTTTCACTGAATGGGACACCCAAAATGTACATGAAAATAAAGAAAGCGGGATTTACAATATTAACTATGAACAATAAAACACTGAATATTAACAACATCGCTCCTCTTTTACTTCTCAGACAGTATAAGGTATTAGCACTTTAATGCAAAACTTTGTTGTAAAAATCTGCTTCCGCATCTGTTTCTGACACACGCCTTTCGGGCTGGCTGCTCTGAAAACAAACCCCGCCCACTCTGGTTTGTCCCTCGTCTGAGCTGCTGTGACGTAGATTACAGTAATAACTCGTCTAACACTGCTTTGCACACTCTTGGCATTCTCTCGATGAGCTTCAAGCACACCTGTGAAGTGAAAACCATTTCTCTTGAAGCTCATCGAGAGAATGCCAAGAGTATGCGAAAAAGTAATCAGATCAAAGGGTGCCTATTTTGAAGAAACTAGAATACAAGACACGTTTTCAGTTATTTCCCCTTTTTTTGTTAAGTACATAACTCCACATGTGTTCATTCATAGTTTTGATGCCTTCAGTGACAATCTACAATGTAAATAGTCATGAAAATAAACAAAATGCATCGAATGAGAAGGTGTGTCCAAACTATTGGCCTGTACTGTATATATGTGTGTGTGTATATATATATATATATACACAATGTCCATAGCTGCAGCCCTAAAATCAATTATGTTTCTCACTTTCTTTATCAAAGAGCTGGCCTGCAACTTTCATTGGTTAATGGTGGATTTTTTATTATTATTATTAATAACATTATTTTGCACTTGGACTCAATAAAAAAGCACAAGACTAATCACTAATGCGTGGGATTCTTTGATTGGGCACTCCATTTTGCTTTCCTGTTTGTCACACGCGATGGTTGACCGTACGATAATCAAGACAGTATTCGAACTGGGTCAAAGTTTGGCGAACTGTTTTGTCAAAAATAAAATACAAAACGTAAGGCATAGAAATACCAAGGCACCACAGTGTTTGATATAATAATACAATTACTGTACATTATAGGTTGTATCTCCCTGCTGGGCATGGAGGGCGGTGCAATCGGAGAGTCCCAGATCTCAGCTTCGTCTGTGCACTACGGCATTCTGGGTCTTCAACGCTGGGGCCCGGAGTTGGCTCGGCTCAACAATCAAGGCCTCGTCAACGCCTGGACGTCGGCGACCAATGACAAGAATCCCTGGATACAGGTAAGAGAAGCCTCTTAAACAGATCTACACAATTACTGTGGTACCAAGTGCAGTACTACCTCAACATACAAGCTTCATTGGTTCTATGAGTGCTTAACTCAAAACACTTTTATCTAAAATCAATATCTCCCATTGAAACTAATTGACATCAATTTTAACATGTAACATGTCTTTCAAAAAGAAAAACACACTTTTACATAAAACAATATTGAATAAAAACAATACAATATAATGTATTACTACCAACTAAAGTGCTTTCATTAAGTAATGTAATAATAATGTACAGCTTTTACTTTGGAGATTGGACTTCTACGGTATCGCCTTCAAGCTGCTTCTCTGTTAAACACACCATCAGCAGCTTCTCCATATTTTCATGGATAAATGTAGTCGCTTAGCTATCATTTTGCCACTCTCGGCTGGCGTTAGACTCATTCTGCATCAGTAAGGTGCAGACTAGCAGTGATACGCTCAAATTGCTTAACTAATGTTGATTATTCATTTATTTGATTTGATGATTTTTCTTCTCAGCACTCTCCTTCACTTTGTTCCCATGGTTGGAAAACAAAGTTATGTTCATCTCTAGCTATAAGATAATGCTGGGGAATAAGATCAGATGTTTTGGGTGGGTTACTGTGACATTTGATCCACTACTCATGGGGGGGATATCATCCATTCATCCATCCATCTTCTTCCGCTTATCCGAGGTCAGGTCGCGGGGGCAGCAGCCTAAGCAGAGAAGCCCATACTTCCCTCTCCCCAGCTACTTCATCCAGCTGTTCCCGGGGGATCCCAAGGCGTTCCCAAGCCAGCTGGGAGACATAGTCTCTGGGCGGGGATATTTGTACCACACATTTTTGCTTGTAATTTAAAGCATAACAATTAGCCGAGAGACAGTGCTTATCTCAAAACAGTCTTAAGTTGAGGTAGAACTGTAAATTATCTTTGATGGTTCATAATCAACCTGTGTTTCCACCTGTTTGGGAAGTGATGTTTAATCTCATTCAATTGTTCACACCAGATTAATATGCACAAGAAGATGCGTCTGACGGGAATAATAACTCAAGGTGCCAGTCGGATGGGCACGGCCGAGTACATCAAAGCCTTCAAGGTGTCGAGCAGCTTTGACGGAAAGACATACAGCCCATTCAGAATGGACGGACAACGACGAGACAAGGTTCGACCTTCTGCATTCATTATGTTGAAAAAAACAGTGTAACACACATTGACTTGTACTGTATTATGATGACATTGTGTATTGCAGATTTTGTGGCCAACACAGATAACGAGAGCACAAAGACCAATCTTTTTGACCTCCTATTGTGGCTCAGTACATCCGCATCATTCCCGTCGTTTGCCGGAGGGCGTGCACCCTTCGCATGGAACTGGTGGGATGTGAACTTAATGGTAAACACGCCAAAAAACACGCATGCATCTCATGTCTGATAACAACGCAGACATATGAATAATATCGGAACTACTTTGTATACACTGGTTATCAAATGGGGGTACTTGAAGGCACTCTAGGGCAGGGATTCTCAAACTGTGGTACGGTACGTGAGCTCCATCTAGTCGTACGCCCAAGAATCACTAAATTAAATGTTCAAATGCAGTGTTGCTGTTCAAACTGTGTGTAATGTTAGAGTGGCCAAAAATAGTAAACATACTTGTTAAATGAAACCTCTTCTTTTTTTTAATGAATACTTAGGCCTGCTATGCTACTATATTTTACTATATTTGATCATTATAGGTTACTTGAGAGCCAAGTGGTACTGGTGAAAAAAGTTTGAGAACCACTGCATTAGGGGGTACATGAGGTTTATAAAATATTTATACCGTATCATTTATATAAGGGTGCTCAAAAAATCTATTCGCATCCAAATCACAATTTTTATCTATTCTGATTCTAAATCAATTCATAATTTTCAAAAAATAATTTTTTAGATACATTTTACAAAATATGTTTAAGGCCATCTGTGCACTTAAATCGCTGCGCGTATGCGTCACAAATCAGAAGCATAGAGAGGCTTTTGTAACCTGTTTTGAAAAGGTTTTATAATAATTTTTATACCAAATAATGTATTGCGAAAATCTGTTTAAATGGCGAATCATGTTGAATCAAATATTGATTCTGATCGAATGGTCACCTCAAGAATCATAGTCGAACCAAGATAAGAGTTGTTGTAAGATTCACATCCCTATTATATATTTATAAGGGGGGGGGGGAGGGTATTTAAACCTAGTTGATTTTGTAATTTTACCCACTTTACAAATGGTATGTTTATTAAAACTGAGAGAGACAAAATTCAAAGAAAGTCCAGAAAAAACAATATTAGATCGAGTTTATCTTAATTACTATCCAAAAAGAGGGCACTTTAAGTTGATCATTAAAATTGTATGTGCACACATTTTATATTTATTTAAGTTAATTATTCAGTTTATTTGTGCTTTAATTTACTGGATGTGAGCAGCATTTTGGACAGTAATATACAGATGTTGATGCTACAGTGCTGTGTTTTACACAACATGTGTAACTTGGCTAAGAAGAATATTCCATACTGTAATGACTATTCAAAAAAGTTGAGAGCCACTGATGTAATATTGTATAAATAATGTTATACTATGTATTATAAAATACTGTAAATTCTACTATATACGCATGTAGACTGTATAAACCTACAGTATGTAATATGAGCTCAGATATGTGCCATAGTACATAACTATGAATACAGTGTATTTGGAGAGTAATATAATGTACACATAGCATTTATTTTATTTTTGTGGAGTATTACATTATGAGAGAGATGAGAGAGAGAGAGAGAGAGAGAGAGAGAGAGAGAGAGGAGAGAGAGAGAGAGAGAGAGAGAGAGAGAGAAGAGAGAGAGAGAGAGAGAGAGAGAGAGAGAGAGGAGAGAGAGAGAGAGAGAGAGAGGAGAGGAGAGAGAGAGAGAGAGAGAGAGAGAGACAGAGAAAAGAGAGAGAGAGAGAGAGAGAGAGATAGAGAGAGAGAGAGAGAGAGAGAGAGAGAGAGGCTTTTTTATGATGTTGTTAACCAGATATCTCCCAAAGCACATACAGTGCATGATCATTCAGGAACAGAATAGATAAATAGATAACAATAACGAGTATCACCAGTCACATTCCTGAAATATGAAAGTATTTCACTGTGTATTTTTATACTTTGCTGAAATCACACTCTTATTCTGGGCTCTTTGAACTAGGGGTGTCCCGATCTGATTTTGATATCATACATAAATCCGATACCAGCAAAAAAGAAACAATATCAGCTTGCATCTGAAATCTCCGATATAAGCTCCGATACCAGCAGTCCTGCAGCATGTTTGCTGGTGTAAAGCTGGACAATTAACAGGCTAAACGTCTTCCTATTAGCACGCAATGTTGGTATTTTCTTGTATTATACTATTTACAAACGGCAAACATGGTATGCTATCCTGTTGGCTACACAATGGCTAAGCACACAATAGCACAGAAGTAAGTGTTCCTAATTGAACAATAGCTCAGTCCTAAACACCACATTTGTCATTATAAACAAGTATCAAATAAATATAGTATTGGATATACAGTAAGCGTATAAGTATCCAGTAAAAAATGTTTCCGCATCATTGAACTTAGTGCGTCATGAGCTTAATGTAGTGACCACTAGGTCCTATATTTTTCGGACTATAAAGCTCACTTAAAATCCTTTCAGTCTGTCAAAAATCGACGTGCGCCTTATTACATGGTGTACCTTGTGTATGTATTCATTCTGGTTTTGCTTACTGATTAAATGTGATACAATGTGGAATAATAAGTGTTGCCAGTAAATGGCAGTCACACATAAGAGATATGCGTGGACTGCAGGTTGATGCCTGTTCAATAAATGACGCTCGCAAGTAGCCGTAAGCAAGCAACACCAAAACTTTAATGTTTCATTGAGAAAATAGAACATTACACACGGCCGCTGAAAAATCTGTTAAGATTTTTTAGTACGACTTTAGTAAGCTGCAAAGCTGCACCGCTTGATGGATTGTCGGAGCATTTTGGCTACCGCCAGACGCACTGTGCTTCAACCGACGGGTGTTATTATGGTGTGTGTGTGTATAAGGACGCCAAAATGGCACTTATCAGGAGACATTATCTGGCATTTTGTTTTGCTAAATTATACAAAACCAACTTTTCTTACCTCTTGGTACATGCTGATGTGTGTTTGGGATCTGCATAAGTCCTGAAAATTTGAGCGCATCCGCACCATAGTCAGTAAGCTTCTTCTTTTTCTCTATTCTCTTGTTGTGGGGCATTCATGCTCCGCTGTTGTCATTTCTAATACAAAGTCGCCTACAGTTCTAACTTACATCTGTCAGTAGTCTCGCTATGGAAGCACTAAAAACTCCCGGTACAACAAAAGATGACGGTGAGAAAACCGTGTCGAGGTGGAGGGACGTAAATAAGACCACAAAACAGGCTTGAAATTGTTCTGTAAAACATTATGTATGCAACATTTTGACCAAATAACCACTATTACATGTTATGTAGACCACAAGGAAGTGTTTTAAATGTAGAAAAAATTATACCAAAAAATTATATATTATCTTAATGACCCTTTTGATGCGCCTTGTAACCCGGTGCGCCTTGTGAATGAAAATAAACCGAATAGACCCGCTCATTAACAGTGCGCCTTGTGGTCCAAAAAATAAAATATAACTCCACTTCAATTTAAAGGCAGCATAAGTCTGTTATTAAGATGTTTTATACCTACCATTGTTCTATGAGTAATTTCACTTAATTAGGCCTTTTCTAACATTTCACACTGCAAAATAATACAAGCATGTACTATGATTCGTGCTGATATTGGGTTAATATCGGTATTGGCCGATACTCAAGGATCCAATATCGGAACACCCCTATTTTTTACCATGTAATTCCTTCACTCAACACTTTTCCGTGTGCATGCTGCTACTTTTGCTCGTCCGTTTCCTCCCTCTACTCTGACATTGGTGGGTTTTCAGTGACTTTTCTTCCTGATTTTCTGGTGGAGGAAGTTGGTTTCACTCATTTGTCTTTTCCTCTTTTTCCCTCCTCTTGGTTTTCCCATCCCTCCCTTCTGTCTACTTTTTTTGTCCACGATTCACAGCTTATTCAAACACAACAGGGTGCTCAGAGCCAATGGGAGTGAAGTCTCGGCTGATCTCAGATGGACAACTCTCAGCCTCCAGTTCCTTCCGCACGTGGGGCATCGATTCTTTCACTTGGCAGCCTCAGTTCGCCCGCCTGGACAAGCAGGGGAAGACGAACGCGTGGTCTCCCGCTCACAACAACAGATCCGAGTGGATCCAGGTGCGGCTGCAAATATTACATACTGTCATGATATATACAGTCGTGGTCAAAAGTTTACATACACTTTACACTTGTAAAGAACATAATGTCATGGCTGTCTTGAGTTTCCAATAATTACTACAACGCTTATTTTTTGTGATAGAGTGATTGGAGCACATACTTGTTGGTCACAAAAAACAATCATGAAGTTTGGTTCTTTTATGAATTTATTATGGGTCTACTGAAAATGTGACCAAATCTGCAGTGTCAAAAGTATACATACAGCAATGTTAATATTTGGTTACATGTCCCTTGGCAAGTATCACTGCAATAAGGCGCTTTTGGTAGCCATCCACAAGCTTCTGGCAAGCTTCTGGTTGAATTTTTCACCACTCCTCTTGACAAAATTGGTGCAGTTCAGCTAAATTTATTGGTTTTCTGACATGAACTTGTTTCTTCAGCATTGTCCACACGTTTAAGTCAGGACTTTGGGAAGGCCATTCTAAAACCTTAATTCTAGCCTGATTTAGCCATTCATTTACCACTTTTGACATGTGTTTGGGGTCATTGTCCTGTTGGAACATTCAACAGCACCCAAGACCCAAACTCCGGGCTGATGATTTTAGGTTGTCCTGAAGAATTTGGAGGTAATCCTCCTTTTTCATTGTCCCATTTACTCTCTGTAAAGCAGTGGTCCCCAACCACCGGGCCACGGCCCGGTACCGGTCCGTGGATCGATTGGTAACGGGCCGCACAAGAAATTTTAAAAATAAATAATAATAATTATTATTTTTATTTTTTTAAATTAAATCAACATAAAAAACACAAGATACACTTACAATTAGTGCTCCAACCCAAAAAAACCTCCCTCCCCACACTCATTCACACTCATTCGCACAAAAGGGTTGTTTCTTTCTGTTACTAATATTTCTGGTTCCTACATTATATATAAATATAGATCAATACAGTCTGCAGGGATACAGTCCGTAAGCACACATAATTGTATTTATTTATGCCAAAAAAAAATATTAAAAAAAACATACCCCCCCTGGTCCGTGGGACAAATTTTCCAGCGTTGACCGGTCCGCAGTTACAAAAAGGTTGGGGATCACTGCTGTAAAGCACCAGTTCCATTGGCAGCAAAACAGGCCCAGAGCATAATACTACCGCCACCATGTTTGACGATAGGCGTGGTGTTCCTGGGATTAAAGGCCTCACCTTTTCTCCTCCAAACATATTGCTGGGTATTGTGGCCAAACAGCTTAATTTTTGTTTCATCTGACATCACATGGACAAAGATAAGACCTTCTGGAGGAAAGTTCTGTGGTATATACACGCATACAACCTACATACACGTGATTTTTTTTTTTAAAGTGGCGTAGATGTTTGAAACCTGTAGAAACTTTGTATATATATGCACACTCAAGTCATGAGAGCCTCGGCTGCAGGTCTCAGAAGTTTTCAGAAGAGAGAAATCCTGTGGTCATGAGACATAAACGTAAACAGCTCAATTTTTGTTTAATCTGACCACAGAACTTTCCTCCAGAAGGTCTTATCTTTGTCCATGTGATGTCAGATGAAACAAAAATATGACATTATGTTCTTTACAAGTGTATGTAAACTTTTGACCACGACTGTATATATAAAAAACAAATCTGATGTTGATTGTTTGTTGCTCAGGTGGATCTGGAGAAGACAAAGCGCCTCACGGGCATCGTCACTCAGGGGGCCAAGGACTTTGGGGTGGTGCAGTTTGTGTCTGTGTTCAAAGTGTCTTACAGTAACGATGGAGAGTCTTGGAGTATGGTCAAGGACATAAACACGGACAGTGATAAGGTTAGTCGTGTGTTTTGTCGTGTTTATTTGTTCCAATGTTGACCCTTTTTGATAAGAGTGTACTGTAGATTAGGAATACACTACTGTATATTGATGGATTTTTGGTTATTCCACCACAATTAGAAATGAGTGAAACATTATACAGTGGTATCTCAACTTAAGAGTGTTTTGAGATAAGAGCTAATTGTTATGCTTTAAGTTGCAAGCAAGAATTTGAGTTACAATTGAATTGAATAAATAAATAATGAAAAAAATGACAACTTGGTGAAACAATTTGAGCGCATCACTGCTAGTCTGCACCATACTGAAGCAGGATGAGTCTCACGCCAGCCGACAATGTTAAAATTATATCCAAAGGGCGGACATTAATTCATAAAAATATAGACGTAGGAGCAGCAGCAGAGATACAGTAAAAGTCCACTCTCCAAGATATAACATTACTTCATAGAACTACTGTAGTTGTTTGTACTACATTCTGTTGTATTGTTTTTATACAGTATTATCTAAAAATGTGTTTTTCTTTTTAAAAGGCATGTTACATGTTAAAATTGTGCTGTTTTGATTGATTTCAATTTCAAAAGAAGACGTTGATTTGCAATACAAGTATTTTGAGTTAAGAGCTTTGTCGCAGAATTACGCTTGTAAATTAATGTAGTACTGCACAACATTACAGCAAGCCCTCATTTATTGTGGCCAATTGGTTCCAGGCCTGACAGTGGTAAACACATTTCCGGCGAAGTAGAATTATTTTCATAGTTATAGCATAAAAAAACTGTTTATGACCTTCTAAATCAGACCTGGGCATTCTGCGGCCCGCAGGCCACATCCGGCCCTTTGTACGTCCCTGTCCGGCCCGCGTGAGGCCAATCATAAATTACAAAATACATTTAAAAAAGTATCTATGTCGAATGTGAAATACAACGGTGCTGCTATTATTTTGAAAAGCGTTATTTGTATTACTTCCGTGTATGCGCGTGCGTGACTGTAAGTGAATGTGAACAGCTGCAATCACAAATGACAAAATAAAGTTGAAAAAACATCTAAGTCGTGCGCGCAATACAACTGTGCTGCTTTTATTTTGAAAAGTGTTATTTATGGGCGTATGTCCGTGTGTAACCTGTGAGTGAAGGTGCACAGCGACAAGTGATGCACGGTTTACACCCGAGACGCTAAAAAAAGAAAAGTTGATGACGAATGCCGTGTTTTCAACAAGACATAGACTGCCAAGCAACGTTCCCTCTAAGGTGCGCACCGCTCAAGCGTCCTCTGCGCACAGCAAATATGTGCCGCGCACCAAATCAAACCCATCTGAATTCTAAACAAAATAAACACATTTGTTCTGTGTAATTTTGCAATGCAACTCTGAGTGACAGTGACAGCAAGCGGCCCTAACGGTGTTCGTCAACACCGTTCAATTGAACACCGTTCAATTATTGTAACGTCTATCGAGATGCTTCGAGGCCAGGAATTATATCGATTACTTTATTGAGCAAAACTGTTTATATTCGGCCATAACCACACCAAAAACCTGAGTAAAGGACTTCTATCTCGAAAAACTAGTCATTTTCTGCCGTACAAACCAGGCCAAAACCAACTTGTCATCTGTCACCAACACTCATACCACTAAGCCACTGGTGCGTTTATGGCCACACAAAAAGTCGGACAACTCAAACACCACACAAAGTTACACTATGACTCCTCAGTCACACGTGTGCTTATTTTACTGTCATTTATTATTAATGTTAATTTATTTATATTAATCATGGAATGCTGTTACTAGAGAAAGTTACAGGAATGCACACTTCATCCTATGCTTACATTTCATTGTGCAACATGAGGATGTTTAAGGGGAACTAAATGTGATCTCTGAAAGGGGTACAAATGATTTCCAAAGCAGTGCTTTTGGTATAAAGTTAAGTTAGGTTAAATGAAAGTATTATTATTATTAGAGATGTCCGATAATATCGGCCTGCCGATATTATCGGCCGATAAATGCTTTAAAATGTAATATCGGAAATTAGCGGTATCGTTTTTTTTTATTATCGGTATCGTTTTTTTTTTGTTTTGTTTTTTTTATTAAATCAACATAAAAAACACAAGATACACTTACAATTAGTGCACCAACCCAAAAAAACTCCCTCCCCCATTTACATTCATTCACACAAAAGGGTTGTTTATTTCTGTTATTAATATTCTGGTTCCTACATTATATATCAACATATATCAATACAGTCTGCAAGGGATACAGTCCGTAAGCAAACATGATTGTGCGTGCTGCTGGTCCACTAATAGTACTAACCTTTAACAGTTAATTTTACTCATTTTCAATAATTACTAGTTTCTATGTAACTGTTTTTATATTGTTTTACTTTCTTTTGTATTCAAGAAAATGTTTTTCATTAATTTATCTTTTTTTTTTTTTTTTTTTTAAAGGATCTTATCTTCACCATACCTGGTTGTCCAAATTAGGCATAATAATGTGTTAATTCCACGACTGTATACATCGGTATCGGTTGATATCGGTATCGGTAATTAAAGAGTTGGACAATATCGGAATATCGGATATCGGCAAAAAGCCATTATCCGACATCCCTAATTATTATTATTATTAATTATTATTATTATTATTATTATTATTATGATTTATCTTACGGTATATATCAACAATAATATTGAGCAAAATTTAATTGAAATATTGTCGATGTGGCCCTCCAGCAGTGCTCGGGTTGCTCATGCGGCCCCCCGTAAAAATTAATTGCCCACCCCTGTTCTAAATACATTTTTTAAACATAGTAAGAGCCGTCTAAATGTGAAATAAGACCCTTATATACTTATTTTGCCCAATATAGTAGCCATGAGTGTGTTTTACTAAGTACTCACTGATAGCGTGGAGGATGTTCCAAGCATCATTGCTATGGCCATCACCCAGTCACTACAACACAGCCACAACCTTTGTGATATCCTGGATGATTCTTCTAAGTTAGAACTGGGCTTCCATGTGCTAAAACCATGGACATAAGTTGGTCAACTTGACAGTCACAGTTACAACATTTAACCGTGTTAACATTTTCGCACCCAGAGTTGTCATTCTACGTCACTCAATCCAATGTCATGTGAAGCTGATGATGTCGTACATAAAGTGAATCAACCGAGTTTATTTCCACTTGGCATTGCCCGACCAGCAGCTGAGAGCTGATAGCAGTTTTGTTAGCAATGGTGTCTTTCCAAGTCACATCGAGTCATGGTCCGTGTCGCATTCTACTTTTGATATTATTAATTGATTAGGCTGGAGTTCAAGATCAAGTGAATCAAAACATTGTTCTGCCAAAACTTGGTCAACTTGATTGATCCTCTATATGCCAAGCGTGCTCTGGGGTTTAAAAAAAAAATGGTCAAAGATCCTCTATATGCTAAGAGTGCTCTGGTGTTTTTAAAACAAATGGTTAAAGATCTTTTATATACCAAGAGTGCTCTGGTGTTAAAAAATAAATAAATAAAAATACACTGGTCAAAGATCCTCTATATGCTAAGAGTGCTTTAGTGTTTAAAAAAACCGCTGGTCAAAGATCCTCCATATGCCAAGAGTGCTCTGTTGTTTTTAGAAAACACTGGTCAAAGATACTCTATGTGCTAAAAGTGTTCTGTTGTTTTTAAAACACACTTGTCAAAGATCTTCTATATGCCAAGAGTGCTCTTGTGTTTAAAAAACAAAAACAAAAAAAACAATGGTCATAAGATCCTCTGTATGCCAAGAGTGCTCTGTTGTTTTTAGAAAACACTGGTCAAAGATCCTCGATATGCCAAGAGTGCTCTGTTTTTGTTTTTTTTAAATGGTCAAAGATCCTCTATATGCCAAGAGTGTGCTGGTGTTTTTAAAAAAAACACTGGTCAAAGATCCTCTATATACCAAGAGTGCTATGGTGTTAAAAAAAACAAAAACAAAGTACACTGGTCAAAGATCATCTATATACTAAGACTGCTTTGGTGTTTAAAAAAAACACTGGTCAAAGATCCTCCATATGCCAAGAGTGCTCTGTTGTTTTTAGAAAAACACTAGTCAAAGATACTCTGTGTGCTAAAAGTGTTCTGTTGTTTTTAAAACACACTGGTCAAAGATCCTCTATATGCCAAGAGTGCTCTTGTGTTTTAAAAAAAAAAACAATGGTCAAAGATCCTCTGTATGCCAAGAGTGCTCTGTTGTTTTTAGAAAACACTGGTCAAAGATCCTCGATATGCCAAGAGTGCTCTGGTTTTTTTTTTTTTTAATGGTCAAAGATCCTCTATATGCCAAGAGTGTGCTGGTGTTTTTAAAAGAAACACTGGTCAAAGATCCTCTATATAACAAGAGTGCTCTGGTGTTAAAAAAAAAAAAAAAAAAAAAAAACACTGGTCAAAGATCCTCTATATGCTAAGAGTGCGCTGGTGTCTAAAAAAAACACTGGTCAAAGATCCTCCATATGCCAAGAGTGCTCTGTTTTTGTTTTTTTTTAATGGTCAAAGATCCTCTATATGCCAAGAGTGTGCTGGTGTTTTTAAAAAAAACACTGGTCAAAGATCCTCTATATACCAAGAGTGCTCTGGTGTTAAAAAAAACAAAAACAAAATACACTGGTCAAAGATCATCTATATGCTAAGAGTGCTTTGGTGTTTAAAAAAAACACTGGTCAAAGATCCTCCATATGCCAAGAGTGCTCTGTTGTTTTTAGAAAAACACTAGTCAAAGATACTCTGTGTGCTAAAAGTGTTCTGTTGTTTTTAAAACACACTGGTCAAAGATCCTCTATATGCCAAGAGTGCTCTTGTGTTTTAAAAAAAAAAACAATGGTCAAAGATCCTCTGTATGCCAAGAGTGCTCTGTTGTTTTTAGAAAACACTGGTCAAAGATCCTCGATATAACAAGAGTGCTCTGGTGTTAAAAAACAAAACAAAACAAAAAACACTGGTCAAAGATCCTCTATATGCTAAGAGTGCGCTGGTGTCTAAAAAAAAACACTGGTCAAAGATCCTCCATATGCCAAGAGTGCTCTGTTGTTTTTAGAAAACACTGGTCAAAGATACTCTAATGTGCTAAAAGTGTTCTGTTGTTTTTAAAACACACTGGTCAAAGATCCTCTATATGCCAAGAGTGCTCTGGTGTTTTAAAAAACACTGGTCAAAAATCCTCTGTATGCCAAGAGTGCTCTGTTGTTTTTAGAAAACACTGGTCAAAGATCCTCTATATGCCAAGAGTGCGCTGGTGTTTTTAAAAAAAAAAAACACTGGTTAAAGATCCTCTATATACCAAGAGTGCTCTGGTGTTAAAAAAAAAAAAAACACTGGTCAGTGATCCTCTATATGCCAAGAGTGCTCTGTTGTTTTGAACAAAAACACTGGTCAAAGATCCTCTGTATCCATGAGTGCTCTGGTGTTTTAAGGACGTGCAAAAACACCAGTCAAAGATACTTTATATGCCAAGAGAATCAAATATCCTCTTAAATACCAAGATTGCACTGGTATTTTTAGAGTTGGCTACAAAAAATGCTGTTCAAAGATCCTAAAATGTGCTACAAAAACACAAGTCAAAGATCCTTTATATGCCAAGATAATCATAAATCCTCTAAATACCAAGAGTGTGCTGGTATTTTTAGAGTTGGCTACAAAAAACGCTGGTCAAAGATCCTCTAGAACGAACACAATAAGTTTACAGTACAACCCGTCTACAAAAGAAAAACGCTAATCAAAGATCCTCTATTTTCAAGAGCGTCTGGTATTTTCAAGGATGTACTACAAAAAAAGTCCAATCAAAGATCCTTTATATGTCAAGAAAATCAACTATCATCTATATCAGGGGTGTCCAAACTTTTTTCACTGAGGGCCGCACACTGAAAAATCAAAGCAAGCAGGGGCCATTTTGATATTTTTTATTTTAAAAACCAATACAATATATGTATAAAAAAGATACATTTAGGCCTCCACTCAGGCTTGATCCCAGGGACCCCAAAAGGTTTTGGTCAAAAAAAATATTACAAATGTGTCATTATTTATTATTATTATTATTAATATTATTCAAGGTTTAAATCTCTAGATCAACATTAGGTCTATCTGTCAATTTAACGCGTTTAAAGATTTAAGTTGTATGCCATTTTTGTCAAGGAAAACCGTGTTTTTTATGGAAAAAAACACAAAATATGCAATATTTTCCCCCAATAAAATTTAAAAGTGGAATATTTGAGATTATATAATAATTGGAGTCTTAAAAAGATCAATAATTCATAACAACATTGATTTTAAATCATTATTTTTTTGAGCAATGACACTCAAAAAAAAAAAAAAGTCCCACTAAAATTATTGGGGATCCAAAAGGGTACTGCTCAGTAAAGTTTAAAAAATAATTCCAACATTTTTTTTAACTTTTACCACAATAGTCTTAAGATCAACTTCAGATCTATCCGTCAATTATACGTTTTATTGTTGTTCATGTTTTTTGTTTGTTCGTTTTAGGCCCTTCTTTAAAAAAACTTAGTATTTTAAATGGCAACCAAAAAATATGCAACATTTTCCCCCCAAAATATCTCAAAGTGGAATATTTAATGTGAAGTAAATGGAGCCTTGAATAGGTCAATAATTCATAATGACATTGATTTTGATTCATTATTATTTTTTAAAGAAAGAAACAGCCTGCATGGCAGCTTTGTGTTATTAGAGTAAATAATGCAACATTTTCTTGTTACATTTCACCTGTTTGCTCTTTTATACCACTTTTTATGTTTTTTATTTTTTTTTCATCGTATTTTTAGAATGTGCCGTGGGGCCGTTAAAAAATTACCCGCGGGCCGCAAATGGCCCCCGGGCCACACTTTGGACACCCCTGCTCTATATGCTAAAAATGCTCTGGTCTTTGTAAGGATGTGCGACAAAAAAACCTTAATCAAAGATACTTTATCAAAAATGCTTTGACGTTTCAAATCACCTACTACAAATCAACCAATAGCCAAATATACTGATTATATTATGGATACTAACTAAAGTGAAACACAAATGTCAGAGAAGTCAGTTCTTACCACTGATGAGTCGTGTGTATTCTGTTTATTTGCAGCTTTTTCAAGGCAATATCGACAACAACAGTCATATGAAGAATGTATTCGAGCCCCCGTTCTACGCCCGATATGTGCGAGTGGTCCCCTGGGAGTGGCACGAGCGCATCACTCTACGCATGGAGCTGCTTGGCTGCGATGATTAGAAACTCCTCTTCCTCTCTCAGCACTTCATCACCTTCGATGCCAGAGATTACATTGTAATGGATGGAGATCATGGAGGGGGAAAAAAGGCCTGCACTTTCTCAATAGGATTTATATGTATCCATGTTTTATATTGTAAAATGTTCTTCCTCTTTCAGATCTTCTACTGTTTGTGCTCCATGTTAAGACATTTCCTATTCATCCTCTGTAGGAACACACACTTTAGCAAGCAAACGCCTTTTGGACAACTTTTGTTGCAATTGTGGAGCACACAGTAGCATGATGATGCACTTCAATATCAAATCTGGCATGTTCAAAAATGTGAAAAGATATTGTCCCGTTTTACACATTTCAGATGTTTTTTACGTTGTTTCCAAAACTTGTCAAAACTCTCTCAAAATAAACACAGAACAACCATTTGTGTCATCTTTCAACTCAAAATCTGACAACACAGCAATTCCTTGTTTATTGCTGTTAATTGGTCTGGCCTTGGTAAATGACTTTGGGTCCCACAAAGTAGGATTGAATATTTTCATAGCTACAGCATAAAAAAAACGGTTTACAACCTCCTAATGAGATCGCCGGTGTTTTCAATTTGACTAATTTGGTCCGCAAGACAGCACGAGTTCATTAAACAATTGGACCCGGAGCAGTGTGTTCAATTCCATCCATCCATCCATTTTCTACCGCTTGTCCCTTTTGGGGTCACGTCCAAATCATATATAAAAATATCCAGTGCTCTGATTGCTGCCATTTGGTCGCCATCTGGCGGCCAAAAAAAGCAACTCTGCCTTTAATTGCCCTTTCAAGGTGCCACAGTCCAGTATTTTTGTTATATGACCCAATCCAAACAACCTCCCCTAGTCACTGCAGGGAAAAAAAAAATATCAACCAATACAAAAATTCCACAAACATGGTCACACATGACACAATCTGAACTTTGTGAATATTATTTTTAAAAAATACGTCCAATCAACATGAAAAAATCAAAATGACACCCATCTAAATATATTACAAGGGATGATGAGGAAAATGCAAAACACTCTCTCCACACTCATGCATTTTAGCTGCTTGATATTTCTGATCGATTAAAAAACCTTTAAAAAGTTTCCACAGAAGTAAACAAGGTAGGAGTTGAACTTTCACATACTCTTAATAACAAAGTATAATAATTATTATACTTTGTTATTAAGAGTATGTGACAGTATAATAATTATTATACTTTGTTATTAAGAGTATGTGAAAGTTCAACTCCTACCTTGTTTACTTCTGTGGAAACTTTTTAAAGGTTTTTTAATCGATCAGAAATATCAAGCAGCTAAAATGCATGAGTGTGGAGAGAGTGTTTTGCATTTTCCTCATCATCCCTTGTAATATATTTAGATGGGTGTCATTTTGATTTTTTCATGTTGATTGGACGTATTTTTAAAAAATAATATTCACAAAGTTCAGATTGTGTCATGTGTGACCATGTTTGTGGAATTTTTTTATTATTTATTATACCCATTATATTATAATAATATATATATATATATATATATATATATATATATATATATATATATATATATATATATATATATATATATATATATATATATATATGCATGCAGTCTGCTTTCGGCCATCGGACACATTTTTTTTTAGTGAGTTTTAGCATAGAATTAGCAAATACATGAACTATAAGCACATTGTGTTTATGCTAACAGCATGTTGACACCAAGCACATGACAGGGATTCAACAAATAAATCATGACAAAATAAGCTAATACACGGTAGGTAACAGGACTGTGCTAAGACTTCATATTACATTTATAGGAAAGTAAAGGATGTGAACTTACGTTTGGCCTGTAGAGGCTCTGAATGATACAACTTCCTGTAAACCGTGTGACTTGTGGAATATTGAACTATTGAAAATGTATTTCATTTTTGTACAAGGTAATAAATCGAAGATGTCTCATTTGAGTAACAGGACTGAAAGTAATTGGAGTGGGGTTTTAGCATACAATTACACATGAAATAGATCCACATTGTGTTTATGCTTAAAGTATGTTGACATTATGCTCATTATAACAACAAAAAATAACATAAAAAAACTAATTTGGGTTATAGGACTGTGCTGATATTTCAGTTGTAGTTGAAAAAGTGAATATACAGAAAAATAAATGAGTGAACTTGATGATGCTGTGGACCATTTTATTTTTTCAGAAGTAACAGGACTGAGTGAAAACCTAAGGACAAAGCTCCGAACAATGGGAGACCGGGCTTTCTGCTCCGCCGCTCCCAGTCTGTGGAACGCTCTCCCTGACCACCTGAGGGCACCACAGACTGTGGATGCTTTGAATAAAGGTTTAAAAACCTTTCTTTTTAAAAAAGGCTTTTTTTTTTTTATAGATGTATGCATACTAGTTCTAGCTATTTGGCTGTTCTAGTTTTTATTTTTATTTTTTTAAATTATCTTTTTATTTTTATTTTTTTAATACACTGTAGCACTTTGAGGTTGTTTACTCAATATAAAGTGCTTTTTACAAATAAAATCTATTATTATTAAAATGTATTATGAGAACACAAATTAGTTGTGATTTTTACCATTTAGAAAGTAAATAAAAATAAACTTTCAGTACAGTTGTGTGAAAGAGTAACATAAATATGTAAACTGTATATCATTTCTGAATGCCTCATTGTAAATTCACTTTTTTTTTTACAAGAAGACAATCAGCAAATACAATTTTCCCAGTTTTCAAGGTAGTTTAAATTCATATTTTAAATTGTATTTATTAAACAAACAATCAAATCAATGTGCAGGGAACTTTGCCTAATGAAGAAAGGATTGTCTATAGGGGCACAAATGGATGGCCCAAGTACATTTCAATATAACAGCTTCAATTGTGTAAAAATGTGTTGATGTTTTTCTATGAATTAAAGATAATTGAATATTCATGTTTCTTGTCGTGCAAACAACATGCTTGTTGAGTCCGTTTGAGTTTAGCCTCCTTTGGTCAGTTGGGGGTTGTTTTCATGCGTGTCCAGGCCCGTCGCCATCGGTGAGGTCACCTGCAGAGCAACTCACAGTCCCATTGTCCAAACGTACCGTCAATGGCCACCACAGGACCGCCGTGCATCAAATGCAAGCTGGCCTGGCCCAAAAATCTCAACATTTTGGGAAATGTTTTGCAGAAGATGCAAGATTACAGTGAATGATGTTGTCTCTTAGCATGCTGGCATTTGATGGCCTGCTGTTTACAAGACTAATTACACCCAAAGCTCCCAGTCCTGGTATGTTTGGCCCCTAGCAAGACCTTTCATCTATTTTAACTGCAGGTGCTGGACATGCATCCGTCACCGCTCTGTGTGCAGACTGAAACACAATATATTTGCTTTTCGTACAAAATATCAGTGCTTCCAGATGTAAACAAACAACATCCTTAAATTGGAGTTCTTCCCTACAGTCTTTGTTTTTGTCCATTTCAACGACATCAATACTGAATTAGTAACTTGTAAATTGTACCATTTATTGTGTCTCATGGGGAAACAAAGCAGTTAGAGAAAAACATAAGCCATATGAGGCAAAAAACAAACAAACTGGAGAATATTAATGAGCATACCTGTGTGTTCCTGTCTGTTGCTCACTAGTTGCAGTAGTCCACACAGGTGGTTCTTCACATCCAGGAAGACCTGAGAGCGGGCTCATAATTGTAGCAGAGCAGTGACAGTCGCTGTCTGTTCTTACTTGTTGGGTATATTCTCTGGAAGAAAAAACATATTTTTGCCATCTTTTTATGCACCAAAGAAGAACTACACTACAGTGAGGTAAGTGTTGAATGACCAATATGGGCTGGATTTATATGCAATTGTGTAATACTTGTACTTGGTTGCATTTTATCAGATATATTTCATTCTTTGCTGTTGTGGTGAAAAGGACCCGTTTTAATGAAATAGTACTTTCAATGCAGCCATTCAATGCAGATTCTGGCTGATGTATTATTTATTTTGACAAACTAGCAGCTAATTGTGTATCTCCATACACATTGTGGAGCCGCTCCCCTAAGTTAATTACAATCACCCCCATTGCGGATAATAAACTGCATTTTTTAACACATTAAGTGTCATTATCAAGTATTATTATCACTGTAGGGCAATGTTAAACATGTTACACACCAAGAGCAAGCCAAGAGCAAGTATGCTAATAGCTAAACTAACCACTAAGCTACTGTAGCTTGAAACAACACCTAGAAATAAGTGTATAGTAAAGTTTAAGAAATGTAGATGGAACCAAGTTGCACCAGAAAGTAATTAATTGGTGGTGTCGATACCAAAAGTAGTATCACAATATGATTAGTTACGATTTGTTCATTTGTACAACTTTATATGATAAATCCCTGGACACAAGAGGACTTTGGGGGCAAAACAAGATTTAAAAGAGTTATAGATAGTAATTGTGAGTTTATTGTGTACTATTGACTTTGTTTTGATCAAACAATTTTATGTAGTAAAATATTTTAAAGAATCGGCAGAATAAAACCCTGAATGGAACATTCCGAATTTAATACATGTGACCGGTATCTGTATTGGTATCGGACTACCTTACTATTGGATGATCGGTATCGGAATCGACAGCATTATTTCCTGATTGGAACATCTCTAGTGGTGAATACTCCGTACAGATACAAATATTCATCAGACAATTTCATTATGTGTAAAAGTGTGAAAACTGCTTCTGTTAAAACATGTTACTTTACCTAGTCACTCAATTAAAAACCATGTCCACCAAGACAATAAATACCCACACACTATCGCCTTAGTCACAAATTACAAATGATCTGTCTTTCAGTTTGAAGGAAGCAACCTTCAGGTGACGATGGGTGGCTTCCAGGTGCTGTGGTGTCTTCAGCTGATGCTCTCAAACTGGACTATGGCTGCGACTATCTCAAACTCCTTCTTCTACCAAAAATACCTCCATACCAACAGCAACCAAGACAGTACGTATACATTTGGTTCGATTTGGTAAGATGAATCATTCTCGTACAAAACCCAAAACCAGTGAGGTTGGCACGTTGAGTAAATCGTAAATAAAAACAGAATACAGTGAATTATTTTCAACTTATATTCAATTCAATAGACTGCAAAGAACAGATATTTAATGTCCGAACTGAGAAACTTAATTTTGTTTTGCAAATAATCATTAACTTAGAATTTATTGGCAGCAACACATTGCAAAAAAATTGGCACAGGGGCATTTTTACCACTGTGTTACATGGCCTTTCCTTTTAACAACACTCAGTAAACGTTTGGGAACTGAGGAGACACATTTTTTAAGCTTTTCAGGTAGAATTATTTTCCATTCTTGCTTGATGTACAGCTTAAGTTGTTCAACAGTCCGGGGTATCCGTTGTGGTATTTTAGACTTCATAATGCACCACACATTTTCAATGGGAGACAGGTCTGGACTACAGGCAGGCCAGTCTAGTATCCACACTCTTTTACTATAAAGCCACGCTGTTGTAACACGTGGCTTGGCATTGTCTTGCTGAAATAAGCAGGGGCGTCCATGACAACGTTGCTTGGATGGCAACATATTTTGCTCCAAAACCTGTATGTACCTTTCAGCATTAATGGTGCCTTCACAGATGTGTAAGTTACCGATGCCTTGGGCACTAATACACCCCCATACCATCACAGATGCCGGCTTTTGAACTTTACGCCTATAACAATCCGGATGGTTCTTTTCCTCCTTGGTCCCGAAGACACGACGTCCACAGTTTCCAAAAACAAATTGAAATGTGGACTCGTCAGACCATAGAACACGTTTCCACTTTGCATCAGTCCATCTTAGATGAGCTCGGGCCCAGCGAAGCCGGCTGCGTTTCTGGGTGTTGTTGATAAATGGCTTTCGCTTTGCATAGTAGAGTTTTAACTTGCACTTACAGATGTAGCGACAAACTGTAGTTACTGACAGTGGGTTTCTGAAGTGTTCCTGAGCCCATGTGGTGATATCCTTTACACACTGATGTCGCTTGTTGATGCAGTACCGCCTGAGGGATCAATCCATAATACCATCGCTTACGTGCAGTGATTTCTCCAGATTCTCTGAACCTTTTGATGATATTACGGACCGTAGATGGTGAAATCCCTAAATTCCTTGCAATAGCTGGTTGAGAAATGTTGTTCTTAAACTGTTCGACAATTTGCTCATGCATTTGTTCACAAAGTGGTGACCCTCGCCCCATCCTTGTTTGAGAATGACTGAGCATTTCATGGAAGTTGCTTTTACACCCAATCATGGCACCCACCTGTTCCCAATTAGCCTGTTCCCCTGTGGGATGTTCCAAATAAGTGTTTGATGAGCTTTCCTCAACTTTCTCAGTCTTTTTTGCCACTTGTGCCAGCTTTTTTGAAACAGGTTGCAGGCGTCAAATTCCAAATGAGCTAATATTTGCAAAAAATAACAAAGTTTTCCAGTTCGACGTTAAGTATCTTGTCGTTGCAGTCTATTCAATTAAATACAGGTTGAAAAGGATTTAGAAATCATTGTATTTTGTTTTTATTTACCATTTACACAACGTGCCAACTTCACTGGTTTTGGGGTTTGTATAGTATAGTTGAATATATCCACATAAAATGTATCGTAATAATATTTGGGGTGCTACTTGTCAATCATACTGTAGTGGAAAGTCCAGGTTGTCAATGAGAACCAAAGTAGATTTAACACAAGAGTTTTATTTTACTCATAATCAAATGGTACAATGGTTGGGTTGAGTTGTCTAGCACACAGAAAGTTTCCCCCCCCCGGGCGCGCCCGTCACCATGAAAAAGATGGTGCCCAAAACACTCTCTTCGTTTGGCTTTATCCCTTTCTTATCTCTCTTGTTAGTGCGTCAATGTCTTGTTTTGTTTTCCCTATCTGTTCCATAACAACTCGAATCTTTTAGACAGTCAACACATTCAGTTAGACAGGTTGGCACGACTTAAAGTTCACTTTTGTCCCACAGAAGAGGAAGAGAAATCAAAATGAGCATACATTTTTGACAGACATGAACTATAGGTCAAAGGTCAGAAATTCTACTACAATACCTTTACAGAATCTTATCAATTCAAAAGAAATTCTTGAGAATAATGATTTTTTTTTCCAATAGACTGTCTTCTTCTTGCTCTTCTTTTTAAAATATGACAACATTTTGACAATACTCAATGTGAACATATATTATGTATCTGTTTGTATGAATAAGTATGTACATGTATCTACCGATTTACCAATAGTTTTTTTTTTTTACATATTCTTTTGAGGATCACACTCAACAAGATTACCTGAGATGCTGTGTATTTAAAATTTCAAACTGCAGATTGCTACAGACTATTCAGTTTGTCCAATTTGGCGTGTCGAACAGTTTTACTCTAATCAACCAATCAGAGGACGGAAAAATTCTGACCTTATATCAATATAAGACCACCTGGCCCTGTGAGGCGAATCTAAAATGCAATATAGCTTAAGTGACATTGAGTCTGTACTCCTGATTCTGAAGGCCCTGGTGAGATTACATTGGTATGGCAACACGGAAGAAGCTGAAATCTGATTCTACAAAAATGTCTACCACATACATACTGTTGCGTCGGACCAGTCTTCCTCTCAGGGAATAAAAGACACTGGTCAATCCCAAATTCTTTCGGATGACATATATGTTGAGTAAGAAGGACCACCAAGACAGAATAGCAATATTACCAAGTTTTACTAAAGCTTTAGGAGACCAGTCCTTACAAATACGGTAATAACAGCATCAAGAAGCGGTCTGAAAATCAAACGGAAAGAGTCATCTTATTTAGTATAAAAACAGCCCCCTCCCGCCCAAAAAGAAAAACAGCCTTATTGTTCTAAACTGATAAGGTAAAAAAGGGAGTACATTATACTCCCAAATAGACATTCCAGCGCCTTTAAGGTGAAACACAGAGTTTACTAGCGAACAAAAGGAAAAAGCTTCTTTAAACATGACTATGACTAAAGAAAGAACTATTAAATATATATGCATTCTCCACAATACACATACTGAAAGCAATGCAACCAAGAGACGTGGTATTAAACGAAGAAAGTAGACGGTTGGAAATTCATGGAACAAATATTAGAATTACAGTTCTAACACAGTTTAGGCCAGCAGAGGAAGTTTTGCAGGCCCTGATGGCCGTCAGCCACGACTGTATTATAGAAATGCATTACTGTGCGGTGACCTTTACACCAGGTAAGACATAGATGCATTTGGAGGGGTTTTTTTTTTTCTTTTTTTTTTTTTACTTAAATTCATACTGTATGCTCTAATCCAAGGTTCTCAAAAAGTACCACCTCAGAAAACACCTGGTTTTCCATGTATCACTATAATGACCGACATCAAAAATACAGTGGCGATGTAGGCCTAAATATTCATTAAAAACAAGGCAGAGGCATTTTTAACAAGTATATTTAACATTTGTTTTGACTGCAACATTACACACAGTTTGAACAGTAACACTGTGTTTGAATATTTAATTAAGGGATTCTTACATTCGTACATCTAGATGGCGCCACTGTTTGAGAATCCCTGCTCTTATCATTGTTATTATGGGTTGCACATTAGAATAAGAAAAAGAAGGGAGTGATTCACTTTCATAAAAACGTTATGATAATGATATTATGATATGATAAATGGGACCACAAAGTATTCCATAACGTTGTTATTAAATACTTTGTGGTCCCATTTGCTCTAAAACATTTAATGAATGAAAGTGACGAGATGTCACAGTGTGCCCACTGTTAAAAAAAATACTCCAAAACACAGCTTTCAGAGACATCCAAAACTGCTTGCATGAACCTTATGATTTGTTTTCTCTGGTATTGTTGAACACGAGTATTCAACAGTGTAACATCATTTATAGGTCAAAAAACAGGAAAATCATCAGAAGACCCCTTTAAATATCAAGGAAAAAAAGGTTGTTTTGTTCCGATAAAAATGATGGCAATCATTTCTGGAAGGTTTTGTAATGAACTTAAGTATTCTGGGGGGTTAAAACTGTGACTTTTCAGATATTTCAATGACTATTAATGTTCATTTCATTTTTATAAGGAACTGAATTTGTAATACAAAGTGATCAAGATAGTATCAGTATAATTTATTAGTGCATTTCTTAATATTCCTATGTTGTTGTTACTTCCAGGTCAATACAATCGTGTGAACCTCCATGTGGAATCTCCTTCTTCCGTGTTTGCACTCCGAGGAGAAAATGCCACCCTGCCATGTAGGTTTTGGTATGAGCCAGAGTTGAACTCTCCCAGAAAGGTCCGAATTAAGTGGTCCTGGGTTTCTGTCGCTGGGGGGCCTCAGACGGATGTGCTGGTAGCTGCAGGGTCCCGTCAACGAACATTTGGAGAATTCAGGTTTTTCTTTGTAGATTCACGTGCGAACTGATAGTGTATTCCCGAAATCACATGTTTTTGTTGATCAGAGGACGTGTGCAGCTCAGGCAGAACTTTCCAGAAGATGCTGCACTTGTGATGACTCAACTCCAACTGAACAATACAGGCCGCTATGTCTGTGAAGTGGTGGACGGACTGGAGGACAAGAGAACTACAGTGGACCTTGAGTTGAGAGGTAACTTATACCTTACCAGTTCTCTGACATACTGTAGACACATATGTCAAATCGTTAGGTGCATGCATTTGGTCCTTTGCACTATTTCAAAAGGCAGGTTTTGCCCTCTGCACTTTTTACTTTCCAAAATAATATTTCACTACATTGAGTAGAGACAAGTCAAACACTTGCACCAAGCGGAAAACGCCTGTTTCACTCTCGACCACCCACAGGCTCACTGCTCACAGCCGCTGCTTTTTTTCTGTGATGCTGCGCTACATCGCAATGATTGACAGCACGTAGAGAATAATCAGTGATCAGATGTGCCGATGGGCAGTTGGATGCAAGTGGAGAGAAGATTAAGCCACCAAAACAGGTAAAAATAAAGAAAAATCAATACAGGAAGAGCATTGGGCTTCACTTAAAGTTGGCTATCTGTTGTTGAATAGAATAACAACAAACATTACACACCCTAGTCTGAGAGTGAACACTCCCACGCTGTTGCAGGGGAGTTGGTCCAAATTTCAGTCAAGATATATCCAAATGTTATCCCTGAAATGATCCATAATACAGTATCTTACAGAACTTCTTGTGACGGCGTGGCACGGATGGTAGAGCGGCGGTGCCAGCGAGACACTTCACTCTTGCAGCAAGAGTGAAGAGTGCCAACCTTGAGAGGGTGGGGGGTAGGGGGCGTGGTTGGGGCGGGGGCGAGGTTGGGGGCGTGGTTAAGGGTGTGGTTAATAAGGGAGTATATTTACAGCTAGAATTCACCAACTCAAGTATTTCATATATATATATATATGTATGAAATACTTGACTTTCAGTGAATTCTAGCTATATATATATACATATATATATTTATTTTATTATACATATAAATAAAAGAAATACTTGAATTTCCGTGTTCAAGTATCAATACTGCCTATCCAGTAGATGGCAGTATTGTCCTGTTTAACTTCTCCGTTCATGACTGAGTATATCATTTCGGCCACCGTGTTCAATGGAGAAGTCTGTTCTACAAAATGTACAGGCAACATACCCCTTCCCCTTCGAACTGTCCTGGATGAACTGAAATTCTTGTTTCCATTCGTTTTGGAACTTGCAAGCGTATTTCTTCATCTTGCTCGTCGACGGCGTCGCCATGTCTGTAACTTCCTCGTTCTTCTGCTTCGTCTCCTTGTTGTGTGCGCAGTTGTGCACTCTACTCTCTAAAAGCCGTAGATGTTATGACGTCATTGGGCAGGCAAGCTGTTTATATTGTGGGAAAGCGGACGTGAGAACAGGCTGTCCCCACTCAGGTCCGCATTGAGCTGGAGGGGGCGTGGCCTCCAGCTCCGGCTGAATACCGGGAGTTTGTCGGGAGAAAATTTCTGCCGGGAGGTTATCGGGAGAGGCGCTGAATACCGGGAGTCTCCCGGTTAAACCGGGAGGGTTGGCAAGTATGAGACTCTTGCTCCTGATGGGTCGCGGTTAGCATGGCAGCTCCCGCCATCAGTGTGTGAATGGATGGGTGAATGTGTGTGAAAGCGCTTTGAGTACCTTGAAGGTAGAAAAGTGCTATACAATGATAACCCATTTACCATTTAGAAGTGTTCACCCCATTTCTTCTCTATTTGCCCCTCTATGACACCCTTGACTCTCACTATTGTCTCCTGAGAAAAAACTGCAATAAAATAATTGCTAAAATATTACTTTAGTATTTTTTTTTCATGTTTTTTTAAATTGATGAAATGTTTTAATTTCTTATTTTTTTAATTTAGAAGTTTTTTACTTTAATTTTAAATTGTATTTTTTTAATCGTTTTTTTCATTTTTATTTAATTGGCTCCAGCACCCCCCACAACCCAGTAAGGGACGAGCGGTAGAAATGGATGGATGCATTTAATTTTTTTTTTATTGTTTCTATTTTTTTAAATTTATTTATTTTTCAATGGACATACATTTGACTTCTGCAGTACAGAATACTGTAGATTACCATGGTAAAAAAACAAACCCAAACTTGTCTACTCAGGTGTGGTGTTTCCATACCAGCATCCTCGAGGCCGTTATTACCTGACCTTCCTGGAGGCTAAGCAGGCGTGTGAGCAGCAGGACGCCACGGTGGCCACGTTCACTCAGCTCTACCAGGCCTGGGAGGAAGGTCTGAACTGGTGCAACGCAGGCTGGCTGGCCGACGGGACAGTCCAGTACCCCATTACTCAGCCCAGAGCAACTTGCGGCGGTCCTGGACTTGCCCCAGGCATCCGGAGTTACGGCAAGCGCCTGTCGCGACCTCATCGCTATGATGCCTTCTGCTTTTCCTCCTTGTTGCGAGGTGAGGTGTTTGTATTTGAGTGCTGACTTGCATTGCAATATTACTAGGCTATTAAACATTGGACAGTCTATACAGTGAGTGCAGACTATTAAATTGTGTGTACTATTAGTGGGCATGTTGCAGGTGATCGACTGAGAATGAGTGTCAATTGATGACATTGATAACAAATGTGATAACATTGATACCACAACAATTGATAACAAATGCAAAGCTGGTGCAGACCGCCTTATTTAAATGAGGATTTTGGGTTTACTTTACAGACAGTCATCATGAAGACACTCATTTTCCTCTATACTCATGGGGTCTCCAACCTGTGGTGTTTTGTAATGTTGTTGGACATGCAGCACACATCTAAAATCTGTACCATACCACTCTGTCTGCAATTTGGAATCACAATTTAGACAACAGAACTTATTTTTAGCACACCCTCTGTGCGCTCTGGCTTCTTATATATGAAAAAACAAACTTGATCAAAAACCCTACCAGCAGCCATTGTTCTGGTGTTTGTTTGTCTTCAAGTCAGCCCTTGAGTCACTGGTAAGCTCTAATACGGAATTGCTGGAAAAGATGATATGTCTAATGTTTTTTATTTCTTATGGAAATATGTAGCTTGTTGACACGATCACACGTCCTCCAGAAGGCAGAAAGGCAGTTTGTGCGTTACTGTGCCAGCTTGTACGGCCATTACTAAAGTTCAAAATATAGACTGAAAATAGCGGCCGCAGAACAGTTTTAGGCTTGATAAATCACGTTGCGAGCGCGCAATTATTATATGTTCATATCCTCCTCCTACTATTGTGGCAGTTGAATGCGCGCAAATTTTAGTAGAAGCCTTTTGTCTCAAGAGTCTACAATGTCCTCTTGGCGGTCTACACAGGATAATAATTTCCACTAATAGAGTGTTATTGGTGCAAATGTATTGTTTATAGGGCTGTCAAAATTAATTTAACGCGTTAACTATAAGTTTCTTAAACGGCGATCATTTTTGTAACACGCGATTAACGCACATGCGTTCTGACTACTTTTTGACCCTTGGGCCATTCCGCAGCATGGTAAAATGTAATGATGTTCAGTTACTGTTGAGCCACAAGCGGGAAAATAGCGAGCAGAAATGCACAAAGAAAAGGGTACTTTATGGAAATACCAGGTCCAAAGCCATGACATAATTGGAGCGAACGCCTGCTGACGCTTACATTCAGAGGGGAAGAGCTTCACTTCCGTGTTTAAATGCGGTTTACTGCATTTATAACATAAAATGTAGATTGTTGGACTAACTTCTTTGGTTAGATTACATAAAAGCTCAGCAGGTAAAAAGACGGATGACAGGAAGTCTAGAGTAATTTTTTATTGGAAAACTTCGTCAAAACATGTCAAGCTTCTCATACCAATCACACACTTCACAATAATAGCGCTATGCGTTACATTCGCTACAGTAACAATATAAATGTTTTTTCATTACAATGGTGCTTTGAATGTCAGATATATTTTGTAATTTAATCTGTGATATATCTACCTACATAAATGTTAGTACATCAGTTGAGGAATATAGTGTAGAGGGGGACATTTTGTGGCAGATTGAAATACAGGGTATGTTATTATATAACATGCTCTGGTTGATACACCTCAATTACAGAATGTTTAGCAGGCTGAATATTACAAATTATTAATAAATAAGGAAGGTTAAGACATTTTCATGCAGCAAAATGAACACCATTAACTTGTGTACTTAAAGTACACAATATCCAAAGCATTGATTTCATGTAAAAAATATCACATTTTTTATTACCAAACATCTTTGACAATCAAACCATGATCATAACAATCCACATTGTTTGTTATTAATGCATGACACTGGTATCTAAACGTGGTGTAGCTCCTCCTCTGAATACAAGTGCTCCTACAGCAGGAATACACATTCTGTTTTTCTACAAAATACAAACTCTGGGAAGACAACAACACACTGCAGGTATTTATTTAATAGTCATTAAATGCGTGTTTATGTCCATTTTGTGTTGAGCTGTTTAAAAAAGTGTAAAGTTTAAAAAACATTTCATTAAATCAAACTAATTGTCCAGTCGTTGAAAGCTTGAAAATTATCTGTCTAGTGTACACATTAACGATGAAAATGTATATTTATCTGTGATCAATCGCAATTAATTTGAGTTAACTGTGATCAATGTGACCAATCGTGATTGCATCTTTTAATCATTTGACAACCCTGATTATTTTTATAATTTATTATATAACTGTATCCTGTGATTGTTTCCTTAATGATAAAAAAAAACGGATTAAAAAAAAAGAAAATAACTATAATAAAAAGCCAGTCTTTGAACGGCTCTTCAAGATCCCTTCAAAGAGCCATAAATCCCATCTCTAGAATGTAACAATAAGTGAATGGATATTATTAAAATGATTTATAGAGAAGAACAATAACCCTTCAAAATGTTGGAAAGTTTGGCAGGTTTTTGTAGGATTACATTTCCTACATAAATCATTGTCAAAAACATTTCCGTACACTGTCTCAGTTATTGTGCGATCAAACATCAGGGGTAACAAACAAGTCTGTGTGGTCATACAACCCGCACAGAGGCCATAAAAAATGCTTATTATAGAATATTGCTGTAGAATGCGTAGTCACAACAGTGTGACGTGTTGTGCTGTAAAGTGCTATGTTGCACATGCATGAGATAAGTCGCATTTTGACGAATCCTTTGAAACGCATTAATATCCACAACTACCACTGTGTATAGGATGACCTGAAGGAACCTAGAAGTACTGGGGTAAATGGCAATCTGTTAATGAGTTTTTAGGCTCTATAATAAAGTTTATTACTGATCATGTTAGTGATGTTGGTAAAGTCAACATTGTAATGTATTTAATAAAAAACAGAGTTCACAATGCACGTGTTTGGGAATCAAACTACTGAATATTGGAAAAGCAACAATTCCAATAAATGTCTTATTTCCTGTTTCCATCCTAAGGGAAAGTGTACTATTTTCAGCCTTCTGGCAAGATGAACCTGACAGAGGCTCGGCAGGCCTGTGAGGACAATGAAGCACAGATCGCCAAAGTCGGCCAGCTGTACGCTGCATGGAAACTGACGGGCTTGGATCACTGCAATGCCGGCTGGTTGGCCGATGGAAGTGTTCAATATTCCATCACAAGGCCACGAAGAAACTGCAGTCTGTCAGAGCCGGGAGTACGCAGCTTTGGCTTCCCCCCTTCCCAGGACAAGCATGGAGTCTATTGCTTCAAGGCACAGGAGTAATGGATGTACTGTAGTAAATATATTCAACATGAAGATTTTTTTTCCTTGTACTCTCAATTGTGCTATCAATATAGTTGGCATCAAAACAATCATTGTAAGTCTTCAGTAAGTCATACAACATTGAAGATATGGCATTTGCAGTAAATTACATTCAGTATATGTGGAAACAGAATTTTAGAAGTTGTTCTTACCCACGTCTATTATCAAAAAATATATATATTGTAACTCGTTACCATCGTTAGCATTTTGAAAGGAAACATTTATATTTTTTCCGTACCTCGAGAAGCAGGTTAAAAAGGAACTACTTTTTGCAACTGTGTGTCTTTCTGTACTGTAATAATGTCAAATTTATGGGACTTTACAGCATTCTTCTATAGGCTACAGGTGATGATCACTAACAGCAAAACAAGTACAAAATTGAGGAACTGCTGTTTTTTGCAACCTTAACTGAACTTTGGATTCTGAAATATGAAAATGCCACAGAAAAAGCATATTATTACATACATTTATTTGACTTCTGTTCACCCTACACTCCACATTCTAAACTTTGTTCATGGCATAGTTTATTATCAAGTTTTTACATGTATTTCAATGTATTCAAATCAGCACAAAATGTTTATAGAATTAGCAGAAATCTGTTGATTTGGAAATCATTTGATTTAATCAGTTAAAACTGAAATATCATGCATTGTGAGTAAATTGGGTTTATTGCGCAATCCTGGTTCTTTGTGCATTTGAAATTGAAATTGAATTGAAATTGTTGTGAATTATTGTGGCTGTGGTGAATATATTAATTAATATAAGCAAGTCATTCACTGTGATGAATTGCGATTAATCCAAATTCAAATATATATATATATATATATATATATATATATATATATATATATATATATATATATATATATATATATATATATATATATATATATATATATATATATATATATATATATATATATACACACACATATATATGTATACGGAACTGAAAATATATGCATTGTTGTGTTTGATTGCTTGGCAGGTTTGAAAGTTTTCTTTATTTTACTCAAGCTGCTGCGTTTCCACTGAAAGTCTTGCATCCCTTGGTAAAAACACCCGAGTTAAAAGCTCATTAGAGGGCTTTGAAATTGAAGGAAAATGACTTCAGTCTGCTATTGCAGGACTCTGCAGGAGACAATGCGACAGTTCATGTGGCAATTCATTAAAGTTGTATGGCAAATGCATACATTGGGCAAACATCACAATAGTAAGCTTTCAAATTAATTGCGTAATACAAAGTTGTATAATATTGTCAAAACGCACTCCGTCTCTACTCCCAGAACTGCTTCGGGCTCATTCTGGTTTGCACATGCGCGCACACTTTCGTCACCTCGCCACGTAAGATCCAACTCAACCTAACCACTGAGCATTTGACTGACGTCTGAGCGGACCAATGAAAATAAGCCTTTCTACTGGCCCCGCCCCCTGTCGTCTAACTAGCTTCTTGCGGACTGAGCTGTTAAGAGGAAGCGGTAGAGGAGAATTAATCCAGCAAATGGTCTTTTACAGCCGTAGTAACGTGAGTATACAACAAACACGCATTCGTCTGCCTCATTTTAAAGAAATGCTTAAATGTAGTCACTGACAGATTTAAGTCCGTTTTAGTTCCGGGGACCAAAGGAAGAGTTACTGGCCAAAGCTGACAGTAGCAGTGCTAAAGGCTAACGTCAACATCCACCTTTGAGTATAATTAGCTAGACAGTAATGATGTATTCATTTATTTATTGACGCTAAACCTTTTCAAATACCCTTAAATATACTGTTTTAACGGGCGCCATTCGTCATTAAAGTATGTACATGATTGTGTGGATGTTCTTGTAACTCTATTGATTTCACTGTTTGTTGTCTTTAATTGGAAAGATGTGGTGGAATCATGTCCTGCTGGTCAGCTGGGTTCTGGTGCTTGTCCACATCCACAATGTGGAGGCAGTTCCTATCAGTATTGACAGGACCAAAATCAAAGCGCCTGAGATGAAAACTGAAACAGCTCCAGCCAGTGTGGTAAGAAAAAAACATAATGTTTCCAAATCAATCAATCAAAGTTTATTTATATAGCCCTTAATCCCAAGTGTCTCAAAGGGCTGCACAAGCCACAACCAATATTTTTGTTTGTAATGACATCATACAGGTCTACCAGTCCGTCCAGGATTTCACTGGCTTTTTTTTGTAATTGCTAAAGCTTAAAATGTCTGACTTTGTGTGCCGTCAGCTTTTTCCAGAGAGTTGCAATGGTTAGAGGCTGATTTATTTCAATGACATTGCATCAGATTGGGATTTTGAATGTGTCATCAATAGTTTAAGTGTTGTTTGTAACCTAAAATGAAGGACTGAAAGAAAATAAAGTACCTCTAAAAGGGGAACTGCACTGTTTTCTGTAATGTTGCCTATCATTAACATTGTATATAAGACACGAACACATGCTTTTCTTTTTTTATGCTTTCTAAGTTGTAAAATATGGCAAGCACGAGGTGGCTAACAATGCAGTTAGTTGGAACACTTTATTCCACCCTCTAAAAAAACATCCCAAAACCGCCAACAATATTCTATTTACATCTCATGTTGTTGTTATAAGCGCTACTGCAGATGGAACTATTTTTAGTGGTGCAGTGAGGTAACAAGGTTATGCTGCTATAGTGACGCATTGAGCCGGTGAGCTCCTGCGTCGCCTCTCCGCTAGTAAAAGTTAATTCTACATTACAAATCATGCCTCTCACCTGTATAGTAGAAGGATGTGGTCATCATTTTTCCTCTAAATGGGTATATATATATGAACAGCCCATCAGTCGGCAGCCCAGTGAGAGCAGACACTGTACAGTAATGTTTTTATTATGTTCGTAGTACTTATGTTAGTAGTATCTTGCTCAGCACTTAGCACTAGTGCTTTATGAACCTTTGTCTTTCACTGAAATCTGGATGTGTTAAGCACACAGCTTTTAAAACTTGTAGATCATCCTCTGTATATTCAGGCTCAAAAATAAAAGGACAAAATCATCATTTGTCCCAAAGTAGTCTTTGTTAGCTCTCATGAAGTCTGCCGTGAGTTGTCTTTGATTTGGACCTCTGCTAAGGATTTGCAAGATTGTCTGCTTGAAGTCCTCCTCGTAGACCGTAGCAACTTGTAAGACCTCCTCGCACAGGTCAGCCCCCAACATCAAGAGC
The DNA here is from genome assembly GCF_033978785.1 of Entelurus aequoreus. NCBI lineage: Eukaryota > Metazoa > Chordata > Actinopteri > Syngnathiformes > Syngnathidae > Entelurus > Entelurus aequoreus. Next base: position 70,928,328 of record NC_084732.1, on the reverse strand, counting down.
ATCAAGGCTCAGCGGTTGCATACAACCTTGAGGTGTTGCTGTTGTTGAAGGGAAATGTGAACTTTGTGATGCGTCTCAAATTAATACACCGCCTAATGTATAAAATGAGCAAAATATGTAAATATTACATTGTAGTATGAATGTGCCTGTTTCTACATTACATATATACTTAAAGCATGTATATAAAACGATGATGGAGGCTTTTGGATGTTTTTTAGAGCGCCATGTTGAAATGTGAAAATTTGATAACATAATGTTCCTTGATGTAAGAAACACAATAAATAATAACATTAACCCCCCAAAAGCACAGATTTTCAACAAATCACCAAAATGTTTTAGTTGCACATAAAAGTGTGCCATATTTGGCAAGCAAATGTTGATGTTTCACTCCTTTTATTACCACACAATATGGATTTAACCATAAACGCTATTAATGATAACCGCTGTAAAACTCCTGACGATTAGTTCTTTGTTCTTTCATCCGCCTTTTTTTTCCAAAATGCACATTTTGGCACATGAAGAAGAGTAATGTCAACAAACAAAAATCTTGATGTCTCAGGCGAAAGTCACAAATAATGTCAATGGCCCAACAATCAATGGCCAGTTTCGGTTAGGTCGACAACCGCTTACGTTGAGCCAATCGGAGGGACGTCAACTTCAACGGGTTTCTCTGTATTGGGGATGTAACGATAAACTGTATTAATGATTATGAAACACCCGACAGTTAATATTACCGTTTAAAATTTAAATTATCGAGAAATCATGATTGATATCTGCACTTTGATAAACACACGGACTGACAGCTTGCTAATTTAAATGCTAACATGAAAACAAGAGACATTAAAGTCTTCCCCCTTAAAGAAATGACATACCCCAATCAAAACTTATATAAACACATTGATGCCTGAGCAACTAAGCTATTAAATTGTCAGCATAGCCATTTAAATAAGACTAAAACACTATCAGTGAAGCATGAGAAACACAAAACATGCAAATTAGTGGGTTTTCTAACAGTGTATTTATTTGTTTTAGTTCATTAAAAAATAACTCTGTTAGATTATTTCAGTGTCTATAAGTACTTTTTGAGCACTTTCAACAATACCGTGATGATAATATTAACCGGGATAATTTTGGTCCCTATAACTGATATTCAATTTTAAAATCATTACATCTGTTTGTGTAACTAATAAAACCAAATAAAATCCGGAGTGCATGTAGTGTCCAGAACTTAAAATATGTGCACATAGTTTCCCCACGGTCGCTGCCATAGAGCGCACATAAAAGCCGGTAGGTAGAGTGGGGGTACCGTGATCTGTGTGGTGGCGAACAGCACAGAGTCTGTTATTTTTATTTTTAATCCGCGCATGTTGAAAGTGCAGTTTGATGATGTTGATGATGTGCATTTCTGAATAGGTGCGATCGCAACATCTCAGAGGGTCTGGTACAAATCCATTGTAAAGCAGACTCTACTCTTGTATTTGTCTTTACCGCGGGTGTCTTAAGTTTTCCACAGGGGCCACAATAAAGTTATTTTGTATCCCTATATTGTCCTCATTTTTTATCTCATTTTTATTGCCCTTTGGCATATTATAAAAATAATGTATCAAAATAGATCAAATCCTTAGATTTTTCTGTATGCAGACCTCGCTGATAAAAGGTTTGGACCCCCCTGGTTTACAATATTACAGTCAGGTATCAGAAGTAACTTTCTAGAAGTTGTGAGTTGAAACCTGAATTGTCTTTATTTGCTAATCCAAAACCTAGCAAACAGGCTATTTTAGAATTAAATTCAACTGAACTGCTCAAGAAAATAACATGTACATTAACTTGACATATGTTTTGAGTTTTTGTGCCACAATCACAACATCTGTCTTTTTTTTCTGTCAAACACACAAAGTGAGTGTTTTGACGACTTAATTTATGCATTAACGCTGATCATTTCTGTCTCCCGCCATAGGACACTGGCCTCCACTATGACCGCTACCTCAGGGAAGTCATTGATTTTCTCGAAAAAGATGAACATTTCAGAGAAAAACTCCATAATACGGACATGGAAGACATTAAGGTACATCCCCCACCTATATTGTTTTCGATTTTTAAACACAAATAAGACATTTTTTCTCCACCTATTAGAATTTAGAGAACATCTTTCTGTGTTAAAATGGACTTTCTTACCGATTTACAGATACTGTCCAGCAGTTCATTTCCAATACAGATATCAATCAATAGTTAGTGATATATGCAGCAGCTCTTCTTTTAAACTAATGTCAGGTTACATGTGGTGTAATGAACACATTATGCACGTTTTATTGCGATGCCACTGGATGTGGTTCATAAGTAAATGCCGTTTGTGAATGTAAGACACAAATCTAAGTTATAGAAAAAAAACACATTTGTTTTTCACTTTTTGAAACATTAAAACAAAAATATCACCAATTTACAACGAGAATAACATGTTCTCCTACTATCAACAAATAAGATATATTAGTCTTTTTGAATAAATTCACAAATAAGAATCCAGTTAAATAAAGTGCTATTTGGAAAGCTGCACATTTCCTTGTGACACAAACATCCATATAAGAACAAAGTAAAGTGAAAAATATGAACCTCTGGAATATTAAAATCAGTCAAATTATTAGGGCTGTCTTCAACTAAAGATTTCATAGTCAAATTTATGTTGTTAGGGATTTTGCCCATCGTCGACATTCAGTGGAATCTAAGGCGTTTAAGAGAAATAACCAGTATGTAGTGTATACTGACTGCTCACTAGGTTGTCAGTAACATTACATAGAGGTGCTCCAGTACATATATGTGACTACTCCAAAGTTAATTAATGTAAAGGTACGTCTTTCATAAAAGTGAACAAAACATCTTTCACAAAAGTGAACAAAACAAAGTTATTATTTGCAACTTTTCCACCTCAAAAAGTCTAAAGCAGAGTTTGTGAGGACCTCTCTGCTCAGCTGGAGTGCTATGCCAAGAAGACGTCAAACTTGACTAAACAGAGGAAGTATAAGTCGAATGCGGGGACCCAGCACGTATTAATTAACTCACCTCCTTCCCTATGTGGGTCTAATAGCAAACGATTCCCCTGCAAGGTTGATAGTCGAATTTGACCCCTCCGAATCGAATCTTTGACTAGTTGAAGGCAGCTCTAGCTGGCATTAGAGCTGGCTAGTTGTTTTTGGTTCAACTGGTATCCTTGTCATCTGTCCAGCTGTTTTGTCAATGTCTGAAGATTCCTTATTTCATCACACTGCTTCCTCTAGATTTTTTAAAATCGTTTTCTTAATCCAGATTCTAAATGATCCAACTAAATAAGTATAGTACACTGCTCAAAAAAATTAAAGGAACACTTTGAAAACACATCCGATTTCAATGGTGAAAAAAAAAAAGTTGGATATCTATACTGATATGGACAGTTTAATGTCTCAGGAACAAAAGGATGCCACATCTTTTGATAGAAATAAACGTTTTCAGCCTCCAGAGGGCTCAGTATATAGACACCCCAAAAATCAAAGTGAAAAAATGATGTGGCAGGCTCGTCCATTTTGCCTAAATTCAATTTCTGCAACTCAAAATTATTTTCAATGTCTTGTGTGGCCCCCACGTGCTTGTATGCATGCTTGACAACGTCGCGGCTCGGGATGATACTCGAAACCGGTTTTCCCGGTTGTTTGATAAGAAATGAACCGAGTCCTCGGACTCGAATCCCTTTTTGAGAACCGGTACCCGTTATCGAGACCACTATAGTAAATAAAAAGGGTTGGTTCTTTATTCGAATCCCTCGGAACGAATCCCGTCCTGACTAGAAATGCTCCGTGTAACATCACAAGAAATGGCGTCACGTAGCTCAGTCATTAGGCGCAGATAGGGAAAGCAGGAAAACAATGGACGGGAAAAAGCGCTCCAAGGTGTAATAAAGTTAAAAACAAAAGGTATAATCCAATGAATAACTTTACTGAGAAATTTGAGCAGGGTAAAAACACATGACCAACACTTTTACGACCAACCGGAAACATAGCAACCAGGCTAGCAACGCACCTCCTTTACGGCAGCTGTCGCAACGTTCTTAAAGCAACCGCAGCACATACATATATATACAACATATATCTCCCTTTTTTAACTTTTGTTTTTCTTTACTTGTAAACAAAACAAAATCACACTGTATATGTGTTGTCTGTCTAATTATAAATAATGCAGACGAGGCGTGTTGGCTGAGTTCTTGACGTTCACTTTCACAGCGTGCTCATAATAACCTCATTATTAGCTGCCGGGTGACGATATGCAACACTTTTCGGGGCTACCGCGCATGCTCGTCACCCCCGTTGCAAGCTGGGTAGTGTAGTTGTTATATTGCCTAGCTCATAACATCTTTCCCCTTATAAAGAAATAATGTTAACTCAATAAAGTGTATTTCTTTTTTTAGCTTTAACTTTTCATTTTTTAGCATTGTAACCACATTTGCAAAGAACCTTTCTCTTCATAGAATTTTCTTTCAATAAAGAAATAAAGTGCAAAAATGTCAAAGCATCATAACAAACAGTCATGTCAAATAGCAGCAGAACTGCACTTTTTGGAGAGCTGTATTATTTTCAGTTTTGTGCCCAAGGGACTGATTTTATTTAACACTATATTATTATTTATTCACCTATAGTGATCACAGAGACAGGTTGTTTTTGTGTTACTGTATATATTTGTTTTTCTGAAAAATCCCACTTAATATACTTTGGGTAACAACAGTTAATATGTATTTATTTTATTTGGGGCGGCGTGGCGAAGTTGGTAGAGTGGCTGTGCCAGCAATCGGAGTGTTGCTGGTTACTGGGGTTCAATCCCCACCTTCTACCTTCCTAGTCACGTCCGTTGTGTCCTTGGGCAAGACACTTCACCCTTGCTCCTGATGGCTGCTGGTTAGCGCCTTGCATGGCAGCTCCCGCCATCAGTGTGTGAATGTGTGTGTGAATGGGTGAATGTGGAAATACTGTCAAAGCGCTTTGAGTACCTTGAAGGTAGAAAAGCGCTAAACAAGTATAACCCATTTATCATTATTTATCATTTTATTTTTTTAGGGGGGTAAAAGTCAATGTTTATTTATTTATTAGATTAAATTGTTTTCTTATATAATAAAAGTGAGCTTTTGTTAAACCAAATATTGTGTGTTTTTTTTCCATATACAACAACCTATCTGGACTCAATAAGAGAATCGATAAGGAATCGGTTCGATAAGAGGATTCGATAATAGGCTCGAACTCGATAATTTCTTATCAAACATCATCCCTAGTTGCGGCATGCTCCTAATGAGACCACGGATGGTGTCTTGTGGGATGTCCTCCCAGATCTGTCTAAGGGCATCAGTGAGCTCCTGTAAAGTCTGAGGAGCAACCTGGCGGCGTCTGATGGACCGAAACATTCTGTCCCAGAGGTGTTCTATCGGGTTTAGATCAGGTGATCGTGAGGGCCATTCAATTGTGTCAATTCCTTCATCCTCCAGATACTGTCTGCATACTCTTGCCACATGAAGCCGGGCATTGTCGTGGACCAGGGGGAACCCAGGACCTACTGCACCAGCGTAGGGTCTGACCATGGGTGCAAGGATTTCATCCCGATACCTAATGGCAGTCAGACTGCCGTTCTCTAGCCTGTAGAGGTCTGTTGGTCCCTCCATGGAAATGCCTCCCCAGACCATCACTGACCCACCACCGAACGGGTCATGCTGAATAATGTTGCAGGCAGCATAGAGCTCTCCTTGGCTTCTCTAGACCCTTTCACGTCTATCACAGGTGCTCAGGGTAAACCTGCTCTCATCTGTGAAAAGCACAGGGCGCCAGTGGCGGACTTGCTAATTCTGGTGTTCTATGGCAAATGCCAATGGAGCTCCACGGTTCTGAGCAGTGATCACAGGGCACACTACAGGACGTCATGCCCTGAGGCCACCCTCGTGAAGTCTGTTTCTGACTGTTTGGGCAGAGACATTCACACCAGTAGCCTGCTGGAGGTCATTCTGTAGGGCTCGGGCAGTCCTCAACCTGTTCCTCCTTGCACAAAGCAGCAGATATCGGTCCTGCTGATGGGATGAGGACTGTCTACGGCCCTGTCCAGCTCTCCTAGAGTAACTGCCTGTCTCCTGGAATCTCCTCCATGCTCTGGAGATTGTACTGGGAGACACATCAAATCTTCTTGCAACAGCACGCATGGATGTGCCATCCTGGAGGAGTAGGATAATCTGCGCAATTTCAGGAGGGTTAAGAAATCGCCTCATGCTCCCAGTCGTGATAATGACTCTAGCTAAAGCCAACACTTGTGGAAAAACAGTTAAAAAGGATCAAGAGGGAGGAACTTGAAATGGCCTCCACCTGCAAAACCAGTCCTGTTTTGGGAGCCATCTCGTTGTTGCCCCTCTAGTGCACCTGTTGTTAATTCCATCAACACCAATGCAGCTGAAACTGATTAACAACCCCCTCTGCCACGTACCTGACCAAAACCTTATCAGAAAAATGCCATTGAATTCATGCCATACCCTGATAAAAAAAACTGTTCTTTTAATTTTTTTGAGCAGTGTAGTTACCACTAGACTACGCGGGTAGACAGACACCTTTACAGATATTTCGAGAAACAACCCTGTGTTCTGGCAAAAATTGAAAATAATTGTATTTTTATTTCAAGTCTTAGACTGTTACAGCTCCTAAGTTGAATAATGTTGTGTTTCTGTGTACAACACAGCAAGGTAAACTAGCCAAAGAGCTGGACTTTGTAAGCCACCACGTAAGAACAAAACTGGACGAGTTGAAGAGGCAGGAGGTAAACCGACTGCGAACATTGATTAAAGCAAGGCATGACCTCGAAGGTGGAAATGGTGGGTTGACTGGAAAAAATTAATGTAACTTAGGAGCCTAGAAATAAATTGTTATGCTACCTCAATAGATATCGCAGTGGACCACCAGGCTCTGTTGAAACAGTTTGAATACTTGAACCATATGAATCCACACACATTTGAAGTGGATGACCTGGATCGCCTCATCAAATCGGTAAGTTTAATTAATATGTTTTACATTTTTAAACTGTTTGTGAATTGCATCATACATGCATGTTGTTTGTAGCTCTTTCTCGACTATGAAAGGCATTGTTTAGTGAAAGATTTGCAGCCATTCATCCTGAACTTTGAGGATTAGTGTCTGTATATTGTTTATTAGCAAGTGTATTCTAAGAGTGAAATATTAGTTGTTGTTTTTTATATCACCACCACCTTAAACAGTGTTTTACACTGTGTTTAGTACAATCTTTCTCAAACCAGTGGGGCGGGCACGGTGCGTAACTTCGGGGAACATGCTTTTTATGCTGTACCAGAATATGATGAGCGTATGTCGCACTTGGCTTCACTGTAACCACGGTGGGGGACGAGGAAAGACTGGTGTGTTGTTTCCTTTATTTTTGATAAGCTGACAATGTTATGCAGAGGTATTGTTATAACAAATTTATGGACATAATATACTATTTTAAGTCATGGTGGAGAGTGGGGGGCGGGGGCGAAATACTTTCTTCTTCCTAGGGGGGGCGTAACAGAAAATATTTGAGAAGCACTGGTTTAGTAGAAGTTAGTTACGACTATGTCAATGACTTTATAAATAGACTGCAGCATTTGTAAACAAACAACAGCATGGTCTAAACCAGTAGTTTTTTTTACCTTTTTGACCTAAGGGCCCAACATTTCCACTGCAGAGAGGCCTGAAGCCCACTCAAATATACTCTTGATTTGAATTGTATTCAATAATTATATTTAACCTACTTACAGGTTACAACTAGGGATGTCCGATAATGGCTTTTTGCCGATATCTGATATTCCGATATTGTCCAACTCTTTAATTACAGATACCGATATCAACCGATACCGATATATACAGTCGTGGAATTAACACATTATTATGCCTAATTTGGACAACCAGGTATGGTGAAGATAAGGTCCTTTTTAAAAAAAATAAAATAATAAAATAAGATAAACAAATTAAAAACATTTTCTTGAATAAAAAAGAAAGTAAAACAATATAAAAACAGTTACATAGAAACTAGTAATTAATGAAAATGAGTAAAAATAACTGTTAAAGGTTAGTACTATTAGTGGACCAGCAGCACGCACAATAATGTGTGCTTACGGACTGTATCCCTTGCAGACTGTATTGATATATATTGATATATAATGTAGGAACCAGAATATTAATAACAGAAAGAAACAACCCTTTTGTGTGAATAAGTGTAAATGGGGGAGGGAGGTTTTTTGGGTTGGTGCTCTAATTCTAAGTGTATCTTGTGTTTTTTATGTTGATTTAATAAAAAGACAAAAAAAACAAAAACAAAAAAAAACGATACCGATAATAAAAAACAATACCGATAATTTCCGATATGACATTTTAAACATTTATCGGCATCTGCCATCTCTAGTTACAACCTGGTCAAATGACATAAAACCATGTGTTATTCACAAAGATTAATATTTATTTAACACATAAACCTTACACTTAGGTCAGGCTAAGTAGAAAAATAAGTACTAACCAATTATATTGCATAAGAAAGGACTCATAAATAACTGACGAAAAATACATTTACTTAGTTATGTTGTGTTAAAATGAACAAAATTAATAATGAATATATTTTTTAACTAAACTGTAAATACAATTAAAGTGCAAATTAAAGTAGAGCTTTACCCATTTAGTTATAATTTTTGTGCTTAAACTTTTTTAAGACTTGAGCTCCAGACTTTATAGCTCCAAACAAACAGAATAAGTCTGTTTGTTTGAGATTGTCATTACTGCCACAACTGGTGGAAAAGTGACCACAGCTGAGAAACAGATTTTTTTGGACCCATTGTTGGGCGCTAATGTTCTACACTGTTCTAAACATTATACCGTATTTTTCGGACTATATGTCACAGTTTTTTTCATAGTTTGGCCGGTGGTGCAACTTATACTCGGGAGCGACTTATGTGTGAAATGATTAACACATTACCGTAAAATATCAAATAATATTTTTTAGCTCGTTCACGTAAGAGACTAGACGTATAAGATTTCATTGGATTTAGCGATTAGGAGTGACAGATTGTTTGGTAAGCGTATAGCATGTTCTATATGTTATAGTTATTTGAATGACTCTTACCATAATATGTTACGTTAACATACCAGGCACGTTCTCAGTTGGTTATTTATGCGTCATATAACGTACACTTATTCAGCCTGTTGTTCACTATTTATTTATTTTAAATTGCCTTTCAAATGTCTATTCTTGGTGTTGGGTTTTATCAAATAAATTTCCCCAAAAAATGCGACTTATACTCCAGTGCGACTTATGTTCTTTTTCCTTCTTTATTATGCATTTTCAGCCGGTGCGACTTATACTACGGAGCGACTTATACTCCGAAAAATACGGTAGTAACTTTAAGGTGTCCTGACTGATTTACTGAATGAGGTCATCACCTGTGAGTTTAGGTGATTAACAACATGGTGACATGGCAATGACATGCTTGAATTATTCTTCTTCCCCATTTTCTGTGTTGTCTCTTATAAAGCTGAAACGACGCGTCGACGTAGTCGACGTCATTGGTTACGTAAATACGTCGACGCCGTTTTTGTGCGTCGACGCGTCGCATATTTACGTCACACTACCGTCATGGCGAAGCGCAAAGCAGACGATCAAAGCAGACGGTGCGGGCGAGGGGGAAAAAGCATGCCATTTTGCACATTTTAAAAGCAATACTTAATGTTTACAGTGCTCCAGAATATATAGATTGGCACTTTTTTGTATTGGATGTATATCTTTATTTTTGCACATTTTAGCAAAAAAGCAATACTTTCACTTTTGTTGAAATGTTTACACTGTTGTTACAGAATATTTCGTTTTTGCACTTTTTTGTATTGGATGTTTATCTTTATTTTTGCACATTTTAAAGCAAAATAAGCAATACTTTTACTTTTGAAATGCTTATACTATTGCAGAATATTAAGATTTGCACTGGATGTTGACTTTTATATTTGCACATTAAAAAGCAAATAAGCTACTTTTAATTTTGTTAAATGTTAAAAGTTTTAAATGTATACATTGTTACAGAATATTTAGTCATGTTGTTGTCAATGTTGACTTATTTAGTCATGTTGTTGTCAATGTTGACTGAGTGGCCATAATTCTTTTTTTTTGTAAATAAAAGCCATGCCTTTTGAAAAAACGGGGCTACATTTATTTTTTCATCTTCATTTTGAATAAAAAAATAATCGGTAAAAGGAAAAATAATCTATAGATTAATCGAAAAATAATCTATAGATTAACCGATTACTCGAAAAAAATAAAAATAATCTATGGATTAATCGATAGAAAAATAATCGTTAGCTGCAGCCTTAGTCTCTTTTGTCATTTACTTCATCTCCTTTTTCTCTTCTTCTTTGTGTCCTTTGTGTAATTTTTCATCTTCCTTTTTTTCTTCTTATTTGCTTTCTTATCTCCTTCGTCTACAACTTCTTAGTCATTTTTGTTTCGCTTTCGTCTCTTTATCCTTTTCGTGTCCTTCATCTTTTTTGTATTCCCCTTCATCTCTGTTTATCATTTTCTACATCATCTTTTGCTTTGTCTCCATCATCTTCTCTGTCTCCTTTTTTTCCGCTCTTACACTTCATCTACTTCGTTTCTTTTTCATGACATTTGACTCTTTCTTCCTCTTCTTCTTTGGTACCTTCTTTTTCTTCACCTCCCTATTCTCTTCCTTTTCTGTCCCTCGTCTTTTTCTTCTTTGTCTCCTTTTTTCTCTGTTTTCTTAATTGTCTTATGCCTGTCCCTTCTTTTTCTTCCCCTCCTTATTATTCTCTTTTGTGTCATCTCCTACATTATCTTCTTTGTTTCCTTCTTGTTTGTCTTCTTCGTTTCTTTCTCTTCTCATTTTTGTGTACCTCGTCTCCTTTGTCTTTCTTTTTACTCGCCTTCTTATTTTTGTATTTTTTGACATTGGTCTTCTTTATTTTCTTTTTCTTCTTTCCTTCATTTTCTTAATTTCTGTCCTTTTTCTCTTGTAAATTTTTTCTTTGCCACCTTTTAATTTTTTCGACTCAGCCTTCTTATGTCTCCATCATCATCTTCTTCATGTCTTTCTTCTTCAACTTAATTTCCTTCATCTCCTCTTTCTCTTCTTTTTCGTCTCCTTCGTTGTGGTCTTTTTCTCCTTCGTCACCCTCTTTCTTTTTCGTCTTACTCTTCATCTCCTCAACTTATTCTTTGTCTCTTGTGTTCTTCGTCTCCTTCATCATGTTTCCAAATGTTCACTGCCAGGAGAATGTTGATTGTGTCACTTTTAGGTCATGTTGAATCTGCTTTTACTGGACAATTCTCTCAAAGTTTAAAACCTTGTGTTCCTGCATCCAGGCCACCGACGATCTGGAGAATTTTGACAAAGAGCGACACGAGGAGTTCAAGAGGTATGAAATGATGAAGGAGCACGACAGGCAGGAACACCTAAAGACGCTGGATGAAGATAAAAGAAAGCAAGAGGAGGAGCACTATGAGGAGCTGAGGAAGAAACACGCTGACCATCCCAAAGTCAACCACCCGGTAAGTCTGATAGGGTTGTTGGGTCTTCATGTAGAAAGCATCAGATTATTCCAATGTGTGATCAAATTTCATGATGACTTCTTGCAGGGTAGCGAGAATCAGCTAAAAGAAGTGTGGGAGGAAACAGATGGTTTGGACCCTGAGGATTTTGACCCGAAAACCTTTTTCAATTTACATGGTAAGCCCTTTTCCTGTAAATAAAGGTCACGCCTTCATTGTTTTTTGGTTTTATTTGGAGCCTGTCTGTTGCAGACACTAATGGAGACGGTTTCTTTGACGAGCAAGAACTGGAGTCACTCTTCACCAAAGAGGTAAAAAAGTCATAGACAACGTGAACCGTTTGGACTAAATAGTCGCTAACTTTTCCACTCTCGCCGTTTCAGCTGGAGAAAATCTATGATCCTACCAACGAGGAGGACGATATGGTGGAAATGGAGGAGGAAAGGTTACGCATGAGGGAACATGTCATGAACGAGGTGAAGTACAGACTTGAAAACACACAATCTACACTGACCTCCCACATCATCAGAAATTCCGTCTTGCAAATGTAATATTGATCACTTTTCACTGAAAGAGAGCTACTTATAATTTAGTTTATTTTACCCTCATCTTCTAGCTAAATAAATGAGAAACTACCACACCAAATACCACTACACTTCTCCCTGCAGGTGGATGCTAACCAAGACAGGCTGGTCTCATTAGAGGAGTTCCTGACTGCTACCAATAAAAAGGAATTCTTGGAGCCGGACAGTTGGGAGGTGAGACTAAGTACTAGAGATGGGTAAATGATGCCTCACTGAGTATATGGCACACTCACTACCTGTATCAACACTGCCTGATACTGTTATGTTTTTCATCATGGTCATTTGCCACCTGTTGGATTAAGAAAGTCACTACATTTGACCTGCAAATAAAATATTGTATTAGAATCCCCATTAGCTTCTGCAACAGTAGCCCCTATTCTTTCTGTGGTCTAAAATTAAAAAAACACGTTGTTACATGTACAACATTAAGGGGTGGCGTGGCTCGGTAGAGCAACTTGAGGGTTCCAGGTTCGATCTCGGCTTCCGCCATCCTAGTCACTGCCGTTGTGTCCTTGGACAAGATACTTTACCCACCTGCTCCAAGTGCACCCACACTGGTTTAAATGTAACTTAGATCAGTGGTTCTCAACCTTTTTTCAGTGATGTACCCCCTGTGAACATTTTTTTAATTCAAGTACCCCCTAATCAGAGCAAAGCATTTTTGGTTGAAAAAAAAGATACAGAAGTAAAATACAGCACTATGTCATCAGTTTCTGATTTATTAAATTGTATAACAGTGCAAAATATTGCTCATTTGTAGTGGTCTTTCTTGAACTATTTGGAAAAAAGTATATAAAAATAACTAAAAACTTGTTGAAAAATAAACAAGTGATTCAATTATAAATAAAGATGTCTACACATAGAAGTAATCATCAACTTAAAGTGCCCTCTTTGGGGATTGTAATAGAGATCCATCTGGATTCATGAACTTAATTCTAAAAATTTCTTCACAAAAAAAGAAATCTTTAACATCAATATTTATGGAACATGTCCACAAAAAATCTAGCTGTCAACACTGAATATTGCATTGTTGCATTGTAATGAATGGAATAGCCTACTTGATTTGATGTTCAGTTTATGAAGTTACATTCATATTTTGTTGAAGTATTATTCAATAAATATATTTATAAAGGATTTTTGAATTGTGGCTATTTTTAGAATTTAAAAAAAAAATACCCCCAGGGGTACGCGTACCCCCATTTGAGAACCACTGACTTAGATAATGGATTTCCCTATGTAAAGCGCTTTGAGTCACTAGAGAAAATTGCTATTTAAATATAATTCACACTTCACTCAAGGAAAAAATCATATTTGAAAAAAAAAAAAAAGAAGCTCCACATTGATTGCATACAATAGTTATGCTCATGTAGGATTACACAGTAGCCATAAAAGTACAATTGTTATCAGGGAATTCCGAGTCCTAACAAAAAAGGTACACATTGATTGCATTCAATCAAGTTACAAATCAAAATATACCAAAATTATATTATTGTGTAAATATATAATGTCTTAATCTCTGTTAAAAAGTTACTGAATTAATTTCTAAAAAAAATAGCACAATGAAATTAATGTATCTATTTGGTGTTGCAAGACCAAAATCACACTTGGGAGTTGTTCCGTTTTCTGAGTTCCATTTTGATCAATGATGGAGACTTGAATGATGTCAAATGCAGCGCGCCTGATAAATGACTGCTGTATCGGTCACCTGTTTTTTTGTCTTAAAGTGAGACACACAAGGAAGTCTGGAAGGACACGGTATCACTCCTTGTGCTCCTTAAATTATCGATGTATAAATATGGTTTGCAACGTCACTACAAAGTGCACAATCATGTGTCAAAGCACTGTAATGTAGCTGCATTCATGTGCCCACCTTCAGACTTTGGAGCAGAACCAGGCCTACACGGACGAGGAGATGAGGGAATTTGAGGAGCACCTCGCTCAGCAGGAGCACGACCTCCACCAGAAGTCTGTTGACCTCCAGAAACAGAGAGATGAGCTGGAGAGACAACAGGAGCAGCTCAATGCGCAGAAAATGGAGCTACAGCAGGTACACACACACACACACACACACACACACACACACACACACACACACACACACACACACACACACACACACTCACACTTCAAGTCGAGTCTGTGTTTACAAGAGTTATACTTTCCATGATGCTGTAATGGTTGTATCCAGGCCCAAAAACTGAATAAGCTATCGGGGCCTCATTTTGGTGCTAAAGTTAGCTACATGAATACTTAAAATACTGTAAAGTTGGCAGAATAACACTGAGGCAGAACGACACAAAGTCAGCAGTAGTTCCTAGAACAACAACTCTCCCTTGAACTATTCTCCAGTCTCAAGCTGCTCAAACGTTACTGCCCCCTACAGTCCATCTTCTGAATGGCACAAGAGTACACAATAGTCTACTACAGAGGTGGTCAAAGTGCCAGCAACTAATTCTAAAATGCCCAGCAGCACATTTTAAAAATACTATTACAACAAAGTGGGATAAAAGAGCTAAAGAGCATACAGGTGAAATGTAAGGAGACTCCTAATAACACAAAGCTGCCATACAGGTTGTTGTTTTTCTTTAAGACTGTCATTGCTCAAACTAAATAATTAATCAGAATCAACGTTTTGACCTATTGAAGGGTTTTTCCAAGATTTACACTTGGAAATATTTTTTGGATGGAAAATATTGCATTTTTTGTAATGAAAAATTATAAAAACTTATCGATAGATCTGGAGTTGATCCAGAGATTTAAGCGTTAAAAGTAAAACAAAAAAACATGTATGACTTACTTTTAATACTTTTATGTGTGGGGCCCTTTTGGATCTCTGTTAATTTTAATGGTATTTGAAATAAAACAAAAAAAAATGTATTTCTCAAAAAATAATAATGAATAAAAATCAATGATATTATGATTTACTGACCTACTGGTATTTAAGGCTCCAATTACTTAACATCAGATTTTTGGAGAAAATGTTGCATATTTAGGGCATTAAACATGGAAAAAAACACAAAACAAAATTTTATATCAACAGATCTGAAGTTGATCTGGAAATTTAAGCGTTGAAAAAAAATACAGTACAGGCCAAAAGTTTGGACACACCTTCTCATTTTCTTTATTTTCATGACTATTTACATTGTAGATTGTCACTGAAGGCATCAAAACTTTGAATGAACACATGTGGAGTTATGTACATAAAAATGTGAAATAATTGAACACAAGCCACCCTTTGCTCTGATTACTGCTTTGCACACTCTTGGCATTCTCTCGATGAGCTTCAAGAGGTAGTCACCTGAAATGGTTTTCACTTCACATGTGTCATAGTTTTGATGCCTTCAGTGACAATCTACAATGTAAATAGTCATAAAAATAAAGAAAACACATTGAAATGAGAAAGTGTGTCCTAACTTTTGGCCTGTACTGTATATATATATATATTATATATATATATATATTATATATATATATATATATATATATATATATATATATATATATATATAATATATATGACTTTTTTTTTTTAAAATATTTTTGACCGAGACCCTTCCAGGTCCTCAGGATCAAACTTTAGGGGAGCTCTGATGGTAAAAACTATATATTGTATTTTCCATCCATCCATCCATTTTTTTTACTGCTTGTGCCTCTCGGGGGTCGCAGGATTTGCTGGAGCTATCTCAGCTGCAAAATGGCCTTCGCATGCTTTGATTTTATTAGCGGCCCTGAGTGGCAAAAGTTTGTCAACATCTCCGTTTGGTGCCACACCCACAAAATGCCCAAGCAACCATTTCCAGATCAACACCGTATGAAAAAAATAGTCAACAACAGAAGGAGATGACGTCCGCAGGAACCTACCACATAGCGAAGGACATACACTATTTGATTTCCTATTATGCAGCTCATTTTTATTTGACAGTTATTGAAATATCTTGTGTGACATCATGCACAAAAGTGCACTTTATTTGTTTTAAACTATTGTAGTGGCATTCTGTACAGAAAGTGCACTTTAATTTAGTGTTGTTTTGATATGTCATCTTAGTGACATCATGCACAAAAGTGCACTAATAGCTTGTTTTAAAATGTCTCTGACAATCTTGCACTTTCTGTTTTGGAAATGACATGAATGTTTGTGCCACTGCTTAAAAACTGTTTAATAAATACACTTTTGCTAAATTGACTTAGTTGTGATTTCCCTCTCTGCATGAAAGTTTAAAATGAGCATATATTAATGTAGTATAAACAAGAATGTTTTAATGTAGACACATAGAATCATCATACTGCTGTGATTATATGCATCAAGTGTTCATTCAAGGCTAAGGCAAAATATCGAGATATATATCGTGTATCGTGACATGGCCTAAAAATATCGAGATATTAATAAAAGGCCATATCGCCCAGCCCTACATTGTAGTAATAAAATAAACAAGAAACAGATACGTTGATAGTAATAACACACATTTGTCCTCATCTGTATACATTTGTTAAACCTTTTTATTACGTGTGTAATAGCCAATGCGAATATACGATGAAGTTATAATAATAATGCCCTTGTCACGCCACACTTGACCCCCTCCTGCAGTTAGTGCCGCCAAACCACATTTTATATAAATTAATAATAAAAAATATTTTTTATAATTCAAATCAGGTAAATAAGCGGGGATCTACTTAATAACAATAATAATAATACTAGTTTATTTGTTACACACTTTTCATTTTAAAACGTCTCAAACGTTCTACAATAAGAAAATCAGAGCTTAGCAATTTAAAACTAAAACACATTAACAGTTAAAGGAGGGTTTTAAAAGAGTCCACATTTTTTAAAATCAAAATTAAACTGAGATTTTTTTTGTCTACAGTAGCAACACAACATATTAGTGATTTATTTTGATATGAATTATTCTTAGTATTATTAACCATGGCTGCCATTGTTGTGTCCAGGCTGTGGATCACATGGAACAACTGAAAGCTGAAAAACAGCAACAACCTCCTGAGGACCACAGTAAGTTCAGCAGTACTTTCCTTTTTTTGGGGCTCACGTCTAAAAGTTGTCGTCGTCGTGACAGTCGAAGGAAACGCCGTCCCAGAGATCCACGATCAAGCCGCCGTCCTCATCCAGGAGCAGCACCCCGCAGATCCAGTCCACCACGACGCTTCTCAGGACCAGAACCAGATTCAGAACCAACAAGGGGCCGAGCAGACGCACCAGGATTTGCCGCCAGGCCACCAGGAAAGCCCACAAGACGAGAACCGCCTTCAGTGAATCCTTTTCTCAGCCAGCAGACATTTGCAAGCAAGGCTGGCCTCTTCTTCCTCCGCGATGAGTGAAGGTGCTTTGGAAGACGCTCAGGACACTCCAAGCACAGACCATGAACTCTTTGCTTCCTGGACTCACGGATTTACAGGATGGAAACACCAACCATTTTTATAAACGTCAAGAACGGGACTGGAATGTTTATTAAATATGTAATCGTACATTTCCTGTGGAACAAATCCTCATCATTTCAATTACAAAATGGCCAACCAGTACACAAAAAGTACCAATGAAGTTTAAGTTTGCCACTCTTAATAAATCCTGCTTTAGCTGCTGGGACAAACCGATCACAATTTTTTACCAATTTGTATCCCCCCCCAGTCAAAGATAAATGTTTTTTGATGTTTACATTTGAAGGCCATTTTTTGCTCATGTGCAAGTTTGTGTGTGGCATTTGATCACATTTTTAACTTAAAAACACAACTAGTGTCATTTTTTAAAATGAATTGCAAATACCTTTCAGATTACAATGGCATCGAAATATGTTCAGGAGTCCTGAATTTTAAAAGGAGGGGGAAAAAAGGGCAAAACTGGGATTTTTATGTGAAGTGAGCTAATTTACCATTTCTTTAGTTTCTGCTCTGTTGTTTTCTAGCAACGCAACTTTAATTGGCCTTACCTTTTTTATTATTGTTTCCGTTCACACAAACAGCAAAGGTTTCACATTATTTGTCTGCGTCAGGGTTTTCTTTGCAAAATGATGCACAATAGTTTGCACAAGGTGTACAAGTGGTTCTGATTTTGCTTGCTGCTGGATGTCTCAGTTCCACATAATAAAAAGACTACAACCTTTCAGTTTGGGCCACTGATCATACACACATAAGTGTATTAATCACAGTATGCCACCGCTGTCAAACTCAAGGCCCATTTATGGTCACATTTATAAGGTTCGTCCCATCATTTAACTTGGTAAGCCATCTTTTATGTGCCCGCCATAACATATTAAGTTGTGGTTGACTGCATCGTTTTGTGTGGTCCGCCACATTTACCACAGGGGTGTCACTCGTTTTCATTGGGGGCCACATCACAGTTATGGCTGTCCTCAGAGGGCCATTTGTAACAGTGAATAATATATACATTTTAAATTGCTTCATTACACAATTATTTATTGTTATATATTTTTACGTACACTAAGAAAAACATGTAGATTTAAGAGTAAAGTTTAGCTGCCGAAATTTTACATAAAATTTACCATTTTTTACAATGTATACTGTAAATGTAAATGGGAATCTACGGTCATTTTTACGGTGTATTACTGTAAATGGGAAAACATTACAAATTTTTTTGTTTTGTTTCTACAGTAAACATTTTTACGGAAAAATAATTTTTACTTTGTACAATTTGATGGATACGTTGCTTCAAAATCATGAATCAAGCAGATAAAGTACTTATTTTGATGTTTGGAATGTGCGATAATATATTTGTTGCAATATTAGATTTAAGTTTAAAATATGAAATTGCATACAGTACACATATTTTTTCTGTCAAAATAGAAAGTTCAACACTTTAATATCTGATGAAAACAAATTCCAAGCATTTCTTTTTTGGTTATCAAAAATTAATCCTTAAATATCTGCTTACAACTTCAGAGCAAGTTATCAGTCTATTATTAAACCATTTAAAATCAAATTAAATTGTGTATACGTTTAACTTCATACATAAAAAATGGGACCCATTACCTCCCTGCTTAGCAATCAGCATCAAGGGTTGGAATTGGGGGTTTAATCACCAAAAATGATTCCCGGGCACAGCCACCGCTGCTGCTCACTGCTCCCCTCACCTCCCAGGGGGATGAGGGTTAATCTCACCACACCTAGTGTGTGTGTGACAATTATAAGACAGAAAAAAGAAAGAAAACAAATCAATGTACTGTTAGGTCAGCAATAATTGCGATGTGGGACCTTGACATGCCCTAGTCACGTCCGTTGTGTCCCTGGGCAAGACACTTCACCCTTGCTCCTGATGGCTGCTGGTTAGCGCCTTGCATGGCAGCTCCCGCCATCAGAGTGTGAATGGGTAAATGTGGAAATACTGTCAAAGCGCTTTGAGTACCTTGAAGGTAGAAAAGCGCTATACAAGTATAACCCATTCATTCATAAACTCTAGTGATGTTTAAAGTGTTGGTTACCACACTAGCCACAGTTTCAAAGCATTTTGTTGTACAATAAATGTATATTGTAATATTGTCATCATGAAAAAAGGAGCACGGCGTA
>NC_084732.1:70768634-70903634 GCF_033978785.1 Entelurus aequoreus | reverse complement strand
CCAAAATCCTTGCGAAAAGAAAACCACACTCTGCGTGTGCACACTGACTAATTTTTCTATGCTGGCGACGTACCCCTCTTTGTTTAAGGGGAATTGCCCCCTTTTTTTTTTTTTTTGCCTATCGTTCTCAATCATGACGACAGATTCTTTTTTTAATGCATTCTAACTTGTAAATAAGTCTGCTTACTATTTCGTCCATAAAACTAAAAAAAAAAAAAAACATACAAAAAGCGCCAACAATGCTCAATTTAGATTTCGTGACTTGAATATTAACCAAGTATTAGTGACATTGTTATTTCAAACGCTAGGGCAGACAAACTATGTAAAGCGGCGCTGTGTGTGCCTATGTTTACATCATCGAGTGGTCTGCTGCTTCCTTCCTCCCTGGAAGTTTATTCTAGATCATAAATCAT
Source organism: Entelurus aequoreus (assembly GCF_033978785.1). Lineage (NCBI taxonomy): Eukaryota > Metazoa > Chordata > Actinopteri > Syngnathiformes > Syngnathidae > Entelurus > Entelurus aequoreus. The sequence goes on along the minus strand of NC_084732.1, from coordinate 70,903,221 downwards.
GCATCTCACCTGGACAGAAGACGTCTGAGTAGGTATTCTGACAAGTTGGTACACTTTGGCAGCCATTTAGGACACGAAAAGACGCTTGGCCCACCCCCTGCACCACACCCCTTTTCTTTGTGAGGAATGTGAGACATTTTTCATCTAAATGAGAATATATGAACATCCCAGCAGTCGGCATCCTAATGACAGCAGACCTTGTACAGTAAGTGATGTTTTATCATGTTTGTTGGCTCTCATGAAGTCTGCAGTGAATAATAATCAGTGATGAGAACAAAAAAAGCAAACGTGAAGCGTTTTTTTTTATTAATGCGCTGCGTATGCTTAAAATGGACAAAATACATAACTATTAAATGCTACCGTATTTTTCGGATTATAAATCACAGTTTTTTTCATAGTTTGGCCGTGGGTGCGACATATACTCCGGAGCGACTAATGTGTGAAATTATTAACACATTACCGTAAAATATCAAATAATATTATTTATCTCATTCGCGTAAGAGACGAAGCAAATGGCAGCAATCGTCACACACACATCAGCAATCGTCACTCACACGTCAACCAATAAGAATTTGGCGGGGGAGGGTCATGACAGAAGTGCATTGTGGGTCATGGGATGCTAACTGCTATATGCTACTGCCGTAGCTATTAAAATGGATCACATAAACATTGGCGGTAATTTATAAAAACTGAGAAGGACTGAACAAAAATGGCACCGAAAAGGAAATCATATACTGCAGATTACAAGCTGGACGTAGTGAAATTTGCAGCAGAAAACGGCGATCGAGCAGCAGAAAGAATGGACGCTAGCGGCGCATACCAGGAGCGACAACGAGGAAGAAGATTTCATCGGATTTAGCAATTAGGAGTGACAGATTGTTTGGTAAACGTATAGCATGTTCTATATGTTATAGTTATTTGAATGTCTCTTACCATAATATGTTACGTTAACATACCAGGCACGTTCTCAGTTGGTTATTTATGCGTCATACAACGTACACTTATTCAGCCTGTTGTTCACTATTCTTTATTTATTTTAAATTGCCTTTCAAATGTCTATTCTTGGTGTTGGATTTTATCAAAAAAATTTCCCCCAAAAATGCGACTTATACTCGAGTGCGACGTATATATGTTTTTTTCCTTCTTTATTATGCATTTTCGGCCGGTGCGACGTATACTCCGGAGCGACTTATAATCCGAAAAATACGGTATTATAAATGTGCCCGTTACTACATTACATATAATAATAACTGGGATTTATATAGCGCTTTTCTAAGTACCCAAAGTCGCTTTACATGTTAAATATATACATATATACTTACATCATGTATATAAAACCTCAATGGAGGTGTTTTAAGGGCTTTGTAGGCATAATTGCACAGCTCCCTTAGGCTCCATTGTAAGCAAACTTTTGATGGCATTTATTTAATATTTAGAATGCAAATAAAATAAAATAACATCCATCGTCATGTCTCTCATAATTATTGTGAATGATAGGCAAAATTCCCCAAAAAATGCAGTTCCCCTTTAAATCAGGATTAAAATTGCATTAATTGTGCAGCCCTGTATGAGATACAACATTTCAGGGCTTCACTTTTGAACAATAATGACCATCTTCATTGCTTTTCTCACACCTGACTGTAATGTCTCCTGCGGAGCCTCCGGCTGGTCCACCGTGTTATCAGACTGACCGCTGAAACCCTGCGCGTAGCCGGCAGAGAACTGGCCTGGCTGCTTCAGGGAGTCTGCATGGCCAGTGGATGGAGGCGTAGATGTGTTCATGTTGAATACCTGGGACACAAGAAGAAAAACAAAAATCAAGGTGTTAGTAAAAAAAAAAAGGGAACATGCATGCATTTTTATTTCATACGCTTAATGAAAACTTTTGGACTGGACTCGGGTACAAAGCATACCGCTTGCACTGACTGGAAGGGTGCAGCGTTGACATTGATGCCACCCGGGCGAATGGATTTGGAGGCGGGTGGGAAGGCAGAGGACAGGGAGCAAGAGGAAGCTGAGGACGGCTCAGAGGACAGAGACATTGCAGCCTGGAGGGTTTGGGAGGAAGGTCAGGAGGGAAGAAAACGGCGATGACGGAGAGAACAATTTCCTGTTAGACCTGAAGCACACTTCAAGCAATAATATGTACAAGTTGGGCACTTTGGTTGCCAGCCATTTAGACATCAATTGCAGTGTGTCGAGTTACAAGATGTACACAGACTACTTTAAATTGCATCAAAGTGTCACATTAAAGGATAAACAGAAATTTGAGCAACCATATTTATTTCATCCTACTCTTACGGTAATGCCACACACTGTTGCTCATAGGGTTGCAAAAATGATCGATACTTCGATACCAACATGCAAAAATGACATCAATACCAGCTTTTCCAATATTGTTAGTACTGAAGACTGTACACAAGGGCCGCAACTAACGATTAATTTGATAATCGATTAATCTGTCGATTATTACCGTATTTTCCGCACCATAAGCCGCACCTAAAAACCACAATTTTTCTCAAAAGCTGACAGTGCGGCTAATAACCCGGTGCGCCTTATATATGGATTAATATTAATATTTATTTTCATAAAGTTTAGGTCTCGCAACTACAGTAAACAGCCGCCATCTTTTTTCCCCGTAAAAGAGGAAGCGCTTCTTCTTCTATGGTAAGCAACCGCCCCCATAGAAGAGGAAGCGCTTATTCTTCTACTGTAAGCAACCGCCAAGGTGAGCACCCGCCCCCGTAGAAGAAGAAGAAGCGCGCGGATATTACGTTTCATTTCATTTGTGTGTTTCTGTAAAGACCACAAAATGTCTCCTACTAAGAGACACGCGTACAAGGTTCCACTGACTTTTGATATTCATGTGAACCGCACTGTGGATACAACGGGAACACGTACGGTGAATATTCGCACCACAGGGAATGAGAAGTCGTCCTACTGTGGTTCTAGCTTGCCATGCTAACGGCCAGAAACTTCCATCTACGGTGATATTCAAAAGGAAGGCCTTGCCAAAAGAGAACTTTCCAGCCGGCGTCATCATAAAAGCTAACTCGAAGGGATGGATGAATGAAGAAAAAATGAGCGAAGAGATCGGGTGACTTTTTTCACGCAGCTCCGTCCCTGTTGATCTACGACTGCATGCGCGTCCACATCATAGATGGTGTCAAAAAACAAGTGAAGCACACCGAAGAAGAATAATTCGAGGGATTTGTGGATGAGTAATAACTTCAGAAAGTGAGCTTTAAATGTTTATTTTGTGTGTTGTGTGACACTAACGTATGAGCAACGTTGAGTTATTGATGTTGCTATTGCTCTGCACTATTTTGAGTGTTACTATTTTTGTGATTGCACATTTGCACATTACATTTTGGGAGTGAACAGAGTTGTTAGAACGCTGGTTTGTGATGTATTATTAAAGTTTGACTGACCTATCTGACTGTTTTTTTGACATTCCCTTTAGCGTAGCGTAGGTGCGGCTAATAACACGGGGCGGCTAATAGGTAAACAAAGTTTTGAAATATGCCATTCATTGAAGGTGCGGCTTACAACACGGGGCGGCTTATGGTGCGGAAAATACGGTACTTCGATTAATCGATTAATAATCGGATAAAAGAGACAAACTACATTTCTATCCTATCCAGTATTTTATTGAAAAAAAACAGCATACTGGCACCATACTTATTTTGATTATTGTTTCTCAGCTGTTTGTAAATGTTGCAGTTTATAAATAAAGGTTTATTAAAAAATTTAAAATAAAATAAAAACCTCTACGCATGCGCATAGCATAGATCCAACGAATCGATGACTAAATTAATCAGCAACTATTTTAATAATCGATTTTAATCGATTAGTTGTTGCAGCCCTACTGTACACCTTTTATCCTCAGCGAGTCAGTTTTTGCCATGTGAGCACTGAGTCAGTGCCGAAGATGAACACCTGCTGTCATAAAAAATTAGCCAGTGTTACTATATAAAGTCCCTCGCCACGTCGCGCTTCAAATATTTTTGGGGATATTTATTTTAAAGCATATTCTTCAATGTTTTGGTCTTAAATTAATTAAACCACATGAATTTAATAAATAAATAGCGTAAACAGGTATAACATTACAAAAAAACTGAATACTAAATCAATAAAAACAAAGATTTGATTGTAAATATGTTTTAGCCTTTTTATTAGCCTATTTTGTTACAAATTACATGATCGTCACACTACCACCATTAGAACAATATTGTTTGTTTTATGTACTTGAAGGCTCCACACCACTGCTATTCATTTTAGAATGTAAAATAAGTGACTATTGTTATTTATGAGCATATAAGCATGGGAACATTTGTTTTAATATACAGTAGGTAACACTGTATTTTTGCCTCATATCTGTGAGAATCTTGCATGTGACTAAAACATTAAGGAGTGGAACTATCCAGGTCTAGCTGCAGTGTGCTCAAACAACTACCAGGTACCATCTGTGTGAGCAGATAATACTGTATCATCTCTTTCTCTTTAAGACTTATTAGGTCGGCAAAAATACAGTGTTTCCTACTGTACTGGGTGGGAATAGACTACTGCTGTTTTTTTATGTATAGCTGCCTTACAATTTAAGTTTGGTGCAAAAATGTAGCAGTGGTCTTAAATACCTGACGCTTTGAAACATTTTTTAGTAGTCAATTTAAAAGTACATGGGTCCAGTTTTTTTTAAATTTTGGTATCATAAGTATAGAAAATCATGGCAATTAACAAGTATTGGTATCGACTACTGAAATTCTGGTGTCGCTTATTTATTTTATTCTTCGTCATCTTCTTTGCATGTATACCTTTTATTGTATCTCTAGTGTTTGATAATATGTTCATCTATGTCAAGTTGCTAGAACTGTGAATTTCTCATGGATCTATCTACCACCTATCATGTTGTTTTATCACTATTATCGGTGCGGACAGTTCCTGTTTAGCACGTGCACAAATCAGGCCACTTTGATCATCGTATTAATGAAAAGAAAATGTATTAAGACTGTATATCCGGTGACATCACATGAGCCACTGTGATATTTCCTGCTCTTTTGTTTGGGCTTCTTACTTGTGAGAGTTCCTTTGGTCCCGTCGCCGCACTTATTTGTGAAAGCCTGGACTCTGAAAGGGCTGTCAGGAGCATAGAAGAGAAGTAAGTAATATAGATGGACAACCACAATGTATTCCATCACATCTTCTGGACTTTCTCATGCATTCCAGAGCACATGATGGACGCAGAAAGATGTGTGGTTACTAGATTATGTATTGAGATCACACAATTTCCTTGATCAACAACAAAAATTATATCTAACTGCACTGTTTTTTTAATGCAAGGTTACTTCCTGTAGGTTGAACAAATAGGAAGTGATGAAGCAGGAAAAACAGTATTTGTTTTTATTGTCACTGTGATCTAAGTTACCACCATTGTACATATGTTATCTCTCTATAAAAGTATATTTTAGAAGCTTTTTGTGACATCTTGACCTGGTAACTGTAGCGCAATTTTTTTTAAATTCAACGAGGCAAACTATAGTTTTGTTTAAAATACAAGTTTCAGCCGCGAAATAGGTCACAAAAGCTGCCCAATCATGTCCTTCTTTATGCATGTTTTGCCTATGGTCTGGTCTGAATAAAACATGTTAGTGTAAAAGTGCGTACGTAGTATCTTTTTGGTCCGGTACCAAACTACATATGTGTCAGCAGCCGCTGTCTTTCTCTCATGTGATGTTGGGGAAAATTAGACTAATATTATATAACATTTTGCTACAGTATTAATGTGATGAGCTTCTTCAAACAGAGCATGTCTACGACTTTATTCTTCGTTAGAATAACTTAAGTCATCATGATCTGTTGCTTGTTGAGCATAATGTAGGCTTTTAAGTATTATGGATAACATTCTGGTACAAATGTGCTATTTCTACTCATTTAACAAAGAAAAACAACTACCAGGTATTTGATAAAAGCAAGAATGATTGTCAGCTTCTGTAATATTATCACAGGGGCAAATCACTTAAAAGGTGCGATTAATCACAACCCGGCAATAAAACATTTTAATCGATTGACAATTCTACTATACATTCAACGTTTCCTGTGTGGAGGTGTGGGACATACCGTATTTGTTAATAGTACATGAATTAACGTATAGGCTATTTCTTATGAATGTAGTAAATATGTAGTCACTGTATTCCATTTGGGATATTGAAGTCATAATCGTGTAATTAAAATTAATTGTTTTAAAAGAAAGACGCTAGTAAAAAAGTGTACTCACAGGCCATCTGTTGTAGGTCTACAGTTTGGACTGGCTTCATGGGCTGGGCGGAAACAATTGCCGGGTCGAGGGCTTGGCCATCAAATTCCAACATTGAGTCCTGGGGTATCAAGAACAGCAGGAAAAGTTTAGGAGCTGTAATACATTCATGACTGTAGAGGACCACATTCTAAACTGCTATATTTACGGTAATTGATTATAACACTTCACATGTACAATTGTATTGCCTAATTGGATTCCTTTTGACATATACACTTAAAGCTTCACCAAATGAAAATATATTTTGCTTGGTTCATTGACATTGTCAAAAAAGTGTTAATGTGTTCATTACTGTCGTCAGTGAGTATCCTCCATGTTTCCTCTGGCTGAGTACAATAACAGAAAAGTACATTTGAAAGTGAAATAAATAATTTAATTATTTTTTACTTATACATTATTTGCTCATATTGATTGTGGTTCGATTTGCTTTAGCTTTCTTGGGTCTACATGCAGTACCGTGACCACAGTGATTCCTCTCACCTGCATGAAGTTATACGTCCCTTGCATCTGGGCCATGAGATCTTGCACTACCTGCTTCCTGACTACTGGGTCAGTAGGCGGGGAAGGAGTGACAGGGTTCACATCGACAGTTGGTTCTGGAGTCAGCTGGGTTGGGGGCTGAAGCTGGAGGGAGTTCACCATCTTTGAGCACAAGTACACTAATTATTAGTTATACCCCTAAGGACGATAGGATGCTGCATTTAAGGGCCATTCCACCAAATCTGTGCTATTTGTGTCCCCTGGAAATAAAAATGTATAAATGCATGATGAAAGTAACTGTAAAATGATTTTTTTTAAATCAAGCATAGTGTCCTGCATATTTAATAAATACAACTAAATTATTATTCAAACTACTTTGGATACCAGAAAAATAGCATTTGTTGTCCGTCCCTGCTTCTTAAGATTAGATTGTAATTAGAAATGTAATTCATTTGTGTTACTCCTTACCCCAGCTGTACCTTAAGGTTTATTTTCTTTCTTTAAAAAAGTTGTGTTCCATAGTTTTACACTCAGTCCTTTTACTCTAACACATTAAACCCTCTCAAAAATGTGGAATAATCCACAAGTCACATGGTCCACAGGAAGTTGCATCATTTAGGTCCTCTGCAGACCCCGGATAGGCTCATTAATTTTTCTGTATATTTGATATTTCAATTATAACGGGTTAAAACATGGGTTTCCAACTCTGGCCAGCGGGCCAAATTTGGCCCGCCGTGTAATTTCATTTGGCCCTTGAGGCAATATCAAATTTACATTAGAGCTGGCCCGCCGGTAATGTACTGGCCCGCCGGTATTATACAGCGGCGGTGCCACTGTAACACCGCATTCACCGCTAATACTCAATACTTGCCAACCCTCCCGATTTTCTCGAATTTCAGTGCCCCTCCCGAAAATCTCCCGGGGCAATCATTCTCCCGATTTCCACCTGGACAACATTATTGGGGGCGGGCCTTAAAGGGCAGCACGGTGGCAGAAGGGTTAGTGCGTCTGCCTCACAATACGAAGGTCCTGAGTAGTCGTGAGTTCAATCCTGGCCTCGGGATCTTTCTGTGTGGAGTTTGCATGTTCTCCCCGTGACTGCGTGGGTTCCCTCCGGGTACTCCGGCTTCCTCCCACCTCCAAAGACATGCACCTGGGGATAGGTTGATTGGCAACACTAAAAAATTGGCCCTAGTGTGTGAATGTGAGTGTGAATGTTGTTTGTCTATCTGTGTTGGCCCTGCGATGAGGTGGCGACTTGTCCAGGGTGTACCCCGCCTTCCGCCCGATTGTAGCTGAGATAGGCTCCAGCGCCCCCCGCGACCCCGAAGGGAATAAGCGGTAGAAAATGGATGGATGGATGGGCCTTAAAGGCACTGCCTTCAACATCCTCTACAACCTGTCGTCACGTCCGCTTTCCCTCCATACAAACAGCGTGCTGGCCCAGTCACATAATATATGCGGCTTTTACACACACACACACGAGTGAATGCAAGGCATACTTGATCAACAGCCATACAGGTCACATTGAGGGTGGCCGTATAAACAACTTTAACACTGTTACAAATATACGCCACACTGTGAACCCACACCAAACAAGAATGACAAAGACATTTCGGGAGAACATCCGAACCGTAACAAAACATAAACACAACAGAACAAATACCCAGAACCCCTTGCAGCACTAACTCTTCCGGGACGCTACAATATACACCCCCGCTTCCACCAAACCCCGTCCCCGCCCACCAAGTTAATGTTGATATTTACCTAAAAAGGCTGCAAATAGAAAAGAGGCATTACATTTTTTATCTAAATTTTTATTTAATATACCATTGATGATTTTTTTGTTTGTTTTTTGAAAGTTGATTTTGCACTATTAAGTTATATAAGCGTTGCTTGTTCCATATTCTGTGTTAAAGCAAGTCAGTGTAGCAAACTGAGCAATAATTAACGTTTTATTCATGCACTTTCTCTTGCTACTTCAAGGCTAGAATGTTTGATTCATTCAATATTGTTATTTTATTTTCAAATTTATTGTTAGCCTGTGGAAAAAGTTTATTTTGATATTTACCTCAGCAGGCTGCAAATAGAAAAGAGGCATTCAATTTTTATTTACATTTTATTTGATATGCCATTGATATTTTTTAATTACTATTATTTGAAACTCGATTTTGCATGTCACTATAAAGTTATATAAGCCTTGCTTGTTCAATATTCAATGCAAAACTTGTTTGGGTCCCTATTAAAAGGTTAATTTGTTTAACCTTGTTCAGTTTTAAATTTTGGCCCACTATGTATTTGAGTTTGACACCCCTGGGTTAAAACCTCAGCACAGTCCTGTTAACTTTTTTTTTTTATAAAGTTCAATCATCGCCACAGCACTGATTTTTTTGGGATGTTTTAATATTTTTCAAGCATATCCAACATTTTTGGGGTCCTAAATTAAGCATTTTCAAGTATGAAACTGGCAAAATAAACTAAAGATATAAATTATACAGTAGTATGGGCCAATAGAGGAGACCAAAACAGACAGGACACACTGTTCAGTATCGTGGCCAAGGATTGGCGCAGGTAGCTACATTGGCTTATAAATGTAAAGGTGACAAAAGGGCGTTGATGCATGTCTAAATGCATAATGTTAAAAACAAAAATTATTTAGAAGCCGTGAATGCTCTAGTTAACAAACTATTTATGTATTTTAAATTAGGAAACTATTTGATAATAATTTCTGGAAATTCATTTATCGTGGTCATGTCCGGAACAGATTAATAGTGATAAACAAGGGACGACTGAAGAATAATATATAGGGACGACTGTTTAAGTCAACATGCTATTAACATAATGATTATACGCTAAAAACTCACTCCTGTTACTTAAATTAATCATGTTCAGCTTAGGAACCTTCGAAAAAATTACTTGCTACATTTGTAGTAGTACAATATGTGTCGATTTAGAGTTTATTTTGAGAGTTAAAATAAGCAAATATTACAGATAGTACAGTACCTGAACGTCTACTGACCACTCCTCCAGTTCTGTGTCTGTACTGCTGTAAGTGCTTTCCGGGATAAACTGCCTGTTAACAAACTACAACATAAAAAAAGGGACAAATTATTTCAAAAGTTAGTTCAGTTGGTGTTTTTTCTGATGCAATACAATGGCTATCAAATCTGACCTCTGTGGTTTCCACTTTCACTGTCTCTGGATGATTTTCAGTCACTGTTGCTTCTTAGAAGAAATAATGTCATTAGCTTCTCTGCTTCCTTGTTTGCATCAAGATATTGTCATGTGTTCAAATGTACCAGGTTCAGATGGTTGCTCCTCAATATTAGAATCAGTCACTGTCGTTTGCTTTTCCTGGTCCTGCGCCTCCACCTCCACCTCGTCCTCACATGTTCCATTGTGACCACTCTGTGCTCGGTCAAAGAAGCCACTTTGCAGCAACTTGTCCAGTGTCCCCTTCAGCGACTTGTCTGGATCAATGACGTGACAAATCAAGGGCAGAATTGAATAAACGGTCATAAAAAATGTTACAAAGGAGAATTCAAAAAACTTTTTTTTATTACACAAAGGCATCCATAATGAGAGCTTCTTTAAGACTTTTGGTTGTATTAGGATCAGGTTGTATTAGGTTTTGACTGACACTCTTGGATACGGGTCTCTTAACATGAAGCAAAAATTCAGCAAAATGGGTGGAAAAATAAAATGCAAACATATGTAAATTCACAATTATATGCATGATTTTCTTAAAAAATAATTAAAAAAAACATTACTGTAGCAGGTGAGCAAATCAATCCAAAAATTGATAACGAGGATAGTATTAGAATTATTACTAGTATGATGAAATTTTTTTGAAAATAAAAAAAAAGTGTTTTTGTTCATATTGTTATTGATATTCAGGGGAAACAAATCTTGAACACAGGACATTGGGGGTGACAAGATAAAGGATTTGAATCAAAGCCAATCATTTTTGCTTTTGTGTATTTATTTTTATTTTTCTCAAACTATTTATGTAACTTATGCAATATAGGAGACTTAGGAGATTCAATTATTATTCAGTTGACCTTGTCTGAAGTTTTTGTATTAAATATTGTTCAATTGTTCAAATACTGTCATTTCCGGGCTTTATGGCGCTACATTTTTTCTGCGCTAAATACAATGCTGCGGATAATTTATGGATATTTTCGGCTTCACAAGCTTCACATGCTGCCAATACATTTAGCCTTGTCACATCAGACCAATAGAATTGTTCACACTAAATCAAACCGATAATTCAGTCAGCCATTTTAGCGAGTTGTGCACTCATCCTCGGCATAGAGAAACAACAACAAAATGCGAACGACGCAGCCCCAGAGCCAAAGATGATTGACCCAGCCATCAAAAAAGGACAAACAACGGAATGGAAATCAAACACCACTAACCAAAGGCCGGAATGTGTGTGCTAAAACCGTTGAAATTGTCTTCGACGACCAAGACCACGATGCAGTAGACTACTATGTGTTGTGTTACAGGCACTACCTTTCGTTAAATTTGGGAATTAACACAAGCGCCTTTGTAAATATTTTATGTTTCAAAGTGTACACTTACTGCTTCCAGACTTGTGCGGCCTACTTACATACAAAATAAAATTCTGGCAAAAATTAGGTGGCTGTGGCTTACAGTTTGGTGTGCTCTATAGCCCGGAAATGACAGTACGTTTGTAGATAAAAGTATTTCTTCTTTGCCTAAAATCTTTGTCAAGGGTTTTATTCGGAGTATCAACATACAACTGGAAAAATCATAAAATCATTTGAAGGGGGTCCTATTTTTTTTTCTTTCTACATTTAAAATACTTCCTTGTGGTACTTAACATGTAATGGTGGTTCTTTGGTCAAAAGTTTCATAGATTATGTTTTACAGATTGTTTTAAAGCCGCTTTCTGACCATCTCTTCAGGATGCACCATTTTGTGGGCAGTATTATTTACGTGGCTCTACTTCGAGAGCGTCTTCTCCCCGCCATCTTTGTTGTAGTTTTTAGAGCTTCCATAGCGAGTCTACTTACGTTTAAACTATACACTACATTGTCTCAGAAATGGCAACAGCAGAGGATGCATGTCCTTTTACGAACCATTCTACCCCACAACAATAGGATAGTGAAAAAGGAGCTCATTGACTATGGCGTCGGACTAAAACCATTGAACTGCGTAAAGCCCTTTGGGTTTTCGGGACATATGCAGATCCCAAATACACAACAGCAGATATCAATAGGTAAGAAAATTTGGTTTTGTATAAAAGGACCCCTTTAATGAGCTTGTAAAAATGATTGTTATTACTATAGGTAGGATCAATGCTAGTCCTGTATTTACTTGGTATTGAATCAATACCAACATTTGCAGTACTGTATTGCCCACCACACATTCTCGCATCTTCAGCCAACTGCCACAATGATTAGGAAGCAGTGAAAATACATACATGAAGTTCCTGCCACAGCCTTGTTTTTGCCCTCGAGCAGTTCCCACATGTGTAGTGAGGCCTCTTTGTATTGTTCAGTCAACCTGGAATACAGCAAGCCATTCATTTAGTACACAGTCGACATGTGCCACTGCAGATTATACACAAATACAGTAAACACTGTTGCCAACGGCATGGAGGCGCCACATACTGTACCTCACGTCATAGTTGCGATCTGGACCTACAAGTTTGTAGAACTCATCAAAGGATGCAAGATCAGCGTCCGTGAGCAAGGAGGAACCCGAGGCATCAGGCCGTTTCAGTTCCTGCCTGACAGTTTCATCTCCCAACTGGTCCAGTAAGAACTGCAGCTCCAAAACAGTTTTCAGCCGCAGTTGTTCCAGCTCCTCTCGATGTAGCTGTTCCCTCCTCGCAGTCTTCTTCACCGTCTTCTGAATCTGAATACAGAGTTTGATTGATTGATTGAGACTTTTATTAGTAGGTTGCACAGTGAAGTACATATTCCGTACAATTGACCACTAAATGGTAACACCCGAATAAGTTTTTCAACTTGTTTAAGTCGGGGTCCACTTAAATTGATTCATGATACAGATATATACTATCATATATACTATCATCATAATACAGTCATCACACAAGATAATCACATTGAATTATTTACATTATTTACAATCAGGAGTGTGGAGGGGAGGTGGGGTGGGGGGGGGGGGGATATGGACATCAAGTAGTGGACATAGAGTGAGAGAGAGAGAGAGAGAGAGAGAGAGAGATCAGAAGGCATAAGAAAAAGAATCTGCATTTGATTGTTTACATTTGATTATTAGCAATCCGGGGAGGGTGTTAGTTTAGGGTTGTAGCTGCCTGGAGGTGAACTTTTATAGCGGTTTTGAAGGAGGATAGAGATGCCCTTTCTTTTATACCTGTTGGAAGCGCATTCCACATTGATGTGGCATAGAAAGAGAATGAGTTAAGACCTTTGTTAGTTCGGAATCTGGGTTTAACGTGGTTAGTGGAGCACCCCCTGGTGTTGTGGTTATGGCGGTCATTTACGTTAAGGAAGTAGTTTGACATGTACTTCGGTATCAGGGAGGTGTAGCGGATTTTATAGACTAGGCTCAGTGCAAGTTGTTTAACTCTGTCCTCCCCCTTGAGCCAGCCCACTTTAGAAAAGTGGGTAGGAGTGAGGTGGGATCTGGGGTGGAGGTCTAGAAGTAACCTGACTAGCTTGTTCTGAGATGTTTGGAGTTTAGATTTGAGGGTTTTGGAGGTGCTAGGGTACCAGGAGGTGCATGCGTAATCGAAAAAGGGTTGAACGAGAGTTCCCGCCAGAATCCTCAAGGTGCTTTTGTTGACCAGAGAGGAAATTCTGTAGAGAGAGTCTGACATGTTTCTGGGTGATATAGCCCACAAGGTGTGAATGGAGAATCATACAATTTCACAGTGGAGAACATTTATGATCAAAAGCTTTTGACTTACAATCGCTGTTTCCAAAAAGCAGGATTTGTATTTTGGTCCTGTATGATTTTCTATTTCCATTGTAAAAAGATGTGAATGGTAGCAAAATAACTATTTTGGAACTTGACACAGAAGTGGATAGGTTGACAGGGAATATGATGTGAAGAACAGAAATTTAGCTTGTTCCTCAAACAATGCATGTCTTCCTCCTGTGCTTAAGAGTTAGAAGCAACAAAAAACTGGATAGCCTTCATTATTGCTGTTTAAATACATTGTTTCAATCCTGCTCTTTGTCAAATTGATTGTATTGTGCCGATAAGAGATAACACGACTTATGCAGATTGTGATAGAGCTTACCATCCAGCCTATACATCATGAAAAGAAACTCAAAGCAGATCCTGCGCTACTGCTGAGCAATGGTGAGCTAAACTTAAGAGTACCCCCCGATGGAAACACGCCTTATCTGACAGATAATAGCTCATAGAAATTAAGAATGTGTTTATAACTCACGTCCTGGCCCAGAGTCAGGAAGCCCTTCTGCAACTCTCGAGCAAAATCAATGTTGTTGAGAATCTCCTGGTACTTTGACAAAGCCTCCTTCAGGGAAAAAGGGAATATACATTTTCTTCGATTTGGATTAAAAAAAACTGCATTTTGATTAAATTAATCAGATGTTTCATCAGAGGAAATTAAACATGGTTAAAGCAGGAAAACCAGACCTCATGTACATACCAGTTGATCCTGGTTCAGTCTTTCACCTTTATCCTTCTTTGCTTGATAGTCATCCAACTTGGACTAAGAGAAAAATAGGCAAGAATATGATTAAAATGTACTATTGTCATACAAGTTCTGTACCCATGAGATGACTTGTGGGGTAAACATATAATGAATAGTGGAAAATACGGATGTAATAGTATTGTGAATATTTATGTTTCAAAATGACAGCGATAATGCCTTGGCATGTGACGATATCAAACAAAAACTTGGAATGCTCCCATTTAGGGCTGCAATGATTCATCGATTAAATCGAATAATTAAAAAAAGCATTATTTTGTATTTGGTTGCTTCGATGATAAATACGCGGAAATCGTTTCTGCAAGACTGCTCTAGCGCACATGAGAGTGGTGCATCTATTGGTGATGAAGCTAGAGCTGCAGGTGATGTGGGCTGAGAGATAACTCAAAGAAAAACGACAAGGTGGAAACAGAGTAAAGGGTCCAAAGAAGATGGAAGAGAGATGTGTTTAAAATGGAAAAATTACAGAAATTGTAAAATATTTGCAATGTCAAACAAAGCTGGTATTTTCTAATAGAATTACATCAGCAGCACACTACCAGAAAGTATACTGCATATTAAAGAGCAGCAAACAAGCAGAAACAAAGTAAAAGTCTATTTCGTGTAGCTAATGTCATTTTATCTGTTTGACTTGCATAACTAATATTTTATTCATTTCAAACACATGGAGGCATGTGAGGACATGTTAGTATCTACAGTTTGTATGTTAATGCTAACAAGTTGTATGTCTAAATATCAATATCAAACACCACTCGTCCAATTATTAGCTTTTCGAATGTGAATGTGTTAAAATTGGTAAATACATTGTCACTAAATGTATCATACTTTATTGAATTTATTGAGTTTATGTATATTTGTTTACTTTGGTTATTTATTATCTATTGACTAGTTTTAGGCTAGAAATATTAGTAATTAATATAAGTAATATGTAGTGATGCTCCTATGGTAAAAGTGCAATTTCAATGTACCGGTAATGTGCATTTATAAGAATAAACGTCATTAGAAATATCCTTGTTTATGTCCCAAACCGACACATTGAGGCTACACTGGGTGTTTTATTCGTACAAATTAACCGATAGATTACTCACTTACTAAAATTATCAATAGCTGCAGCTTTAAACTAACAAACCAACAGCAAAAATTATATAACCTCCTAACAGAGGTAATTACGAGATATGGAGAAAAACACTTCATTCTGAATTTCAAGAATAATGTGAAAATTTTGAATTTTGAATATGCTTTTTTATAGTAAAAATACTCAAACCACAAAACCCTGGGCACCTTCTCTTAATACCATCACGTTACCTTATTTAGCCATAGGACAGATGTTAATTATTAACAGCTCTCAGTATGATGTAGTGCAATTTCACACCAAAAGGCAAAATTATATATACCTAGTTTTAGATCTCTGTGTATATGGTCATAATGCTGCGGGTGATACACATCAACGACCTTACCTTTTTTTTCTCCATGTTGCGAACTTTCTTGTCAATCACGCCAAGCACCTGCTTCATGGTTTCCGACTGGCTTGCCTTTCCAAGCTCTGGAATGGCAGACTGCACAGCATTGTTGCCAACCATTGCTGAAGGCATCTAAATTGAGATAGTTAGTGGTGGGTTATTCAAGCATATGTTCAAACTGCTTCATTGATTTTGGCTGTTGAGGACCAAGTTGTTTCCCTTTTGTAAGTAGCGTAAAAAGAACAAAGGAGGTGAACACATTTACTAATGATTGACATGGAGAAGAAGTAGGATTAGATTAGCTATTCTTTTTCCTACTCCCTTTCTGATATGTTGAATCGTGAACTGTAGACAGGAGATGTATTCTAATGTCCAAAAAAAATAAACAAACACCAAAACAACGGCTTTAGAGAAAATGCTGCAAGTTCAAGGAACAAAACCAAAGTCACCAGGCTACCAGGGGCACCAGCCAGACCTGAGGGATGTCTCTATTTGATGCCCAGAAGAAAGTTGGCTGACTGAAAATTTACATTTTTCTTTATGTACTCGGTAAACACTCATTTTACAATATTGTGTAGCAACCATTTTTCACGACCAAGTGTTTAACAATTACATAAATTAAAAATGAACCCTTTTAAATCTGCCAACTTTCTTCTTGGCATGACTTCAAAAAGAAATATCACTCATGTCTAGCACCCCTGGCAGTGTACGTTAGGCTGGGCGTTTTACGGCAAAAATCGTTAATCTCGATTAATTGAATCTTTTACCTCGATTTCGGTTAATGCACAATTATTTGGTAGCCTAAGTGTGTCCAGGGTTACCCCCAGAATGCCATTGTGCTTGTGGCAGTGGGGGGCGTGGCTAGGACGGGGGTCAATATGACAATTTGCATAACAGTCAAAGATGCATATACAGGTAAACAGCCTCTGGCATGTTAGAACATGGCGGCAAAGAGAAGTCACCAAGTCGGATCCATAACTTCGGGACCAGGATTAGCTTTAAAGGCTTAGTCGGTGCGAAGGCTGGGCAAGTACCGCGGAGGGCCAGGCGTCTCTTGTCTAAACACGGACACCTCGCACAATTTCTCTCTATGATGGAGCCCTACTGCCCTGTTAATATTTGCACATTTTGTAGATCACTGTCCATTGGTATATCTCAGATATATTAAAGTACGTCCACATCGCAGACATGCTGCCCTTCGCTTTTGCTTGCGTCATCACAACATCCTGGTTTGGTAATGCTGGTTGGGTAATTGGTCTTTCGGTGGTTGAATTTTCGCTGCATCACTAGTCAATAGTGTGTAAATAATAGGCTATATATATATATATCCATTCATACATTAATTCGTTTTCACATAAAGGACAGTCATTTTTAAACTGTGGTGGGTTTTATTTTGCTGTGGTGCTGCGCCACAATCAATTACATGTAAGGGAAACCCTAGTGTCCAAACATCTAAACGGAATTCCTTTTGGGTACAAGTTGTTTACAGAAACCTTAATGCTTTGCCACACCTAGCTTCCTGTCGTTTAACTACACAATCATTATTGCATTTTCAAGGGATGGCATATTAGTAGGGAAAGAATTACAAAAAGGGGAAAAACAGGACGGCTAACAATGTAGCTAATGGTATTCATCTATTCTGCCTATTTAGCCCTCAAAACATCCCCAAAATGCTGAGACCTACATATTATCTAAAGTATTGGTGACTGTGTTGTTGTAGAAGCTAACGCAGAAGAACTATTTTTAGTAACCTCAGTAGCCTTGATCATGTGGTAATGTAACTACTGCAGCTTTTGAGATACTGAGCTGTAAAAGTTTATGCTAGATTATAAATCATGCTTCACACCTGTAGAGTAGAAAGTTGTGGCCATAAGACGAAGTTGGTCAACTTTAAAATTCAACTTAAAACTAAGACATCACCAGGAAGACACGGCAAGATGCTTGTTTGTTCCCAGCATTTTTATACCTTAAGAGTGAGGATTATGATGACTTAATCATCTAAACGAGGAAAACAAGTCTTGTGCTGAAAGAAATAATAAACATCTCATTAATCGGCATCCCAGTGAGAGCGGACATTGTACAGTAAATTATTGTTTTCTTTATGTTCGTAGTTTGCATTTCTTGTTTGGCGCTACTGCTCATTATGCTTAGTGTTTCCCTAAAGCTGGATCTGCTTATCACTCAGCTTCTAAAACTTGTACCTCATCCTCTTTATATTTAGGCTCAAAATGATTCTGGATCATCAGTTGCCTCAAGGAAGCCGTTGTTGGCGCTTATGGACTAGTCTGCCATTAGTAGTGGTAGTTGTTATTAGAGATGGGAATTGAAAACCAATTCTTGTTTAGAACCGGCTGCAGTGTTTCGATTCCTAGGAATCATTTGCCTGTTTTAAAGATTCCCTTATTGATGCTTGAGTGCACGCATGACGTCACCATGCATTGTGCGGAAGAGGCACAAAAGCTGGAGAGTTATTCACGAGAAAGGACGACCACAGGGCAACTTGCAATATTTGTGGATATTTCATCAATGAGAGGAAATACTACCATTAACATTAGCACACAGAGAATGTGAAAACTTTGAACGAATGATGGGTTTTCTATCCCGTCCGAGCTGGAAGGGAATCTCCACCATAAGCAACATCAGCGATGTCAGCATGCGGTCTGTCTGCTGTTAATACTGTAGGTAACTAACTAACACTGTATGTCACGTTAGCACCTCATTGTAAATTGTTCTCCACCTGTGGAGACACCGTAATTAGTCACAAAAATATAATATCCTTCCTGAAAAAACCCCAGATATGCTAATGTTAATGTTTGGAACTGATGTTTGCAGAATTGCACAAAGCACAGTTTTATTGGACTTGACTTGTATTTGTCACTCGCTGACATAGTTTTACTTTGGAGTGGTCAGCGCATATTCTTTTAAAAAGAATAATTATATGTATTTTTTTTTTCTACAGTAAACTATCAAGTTGATCATTATATAAAAAAACCCACCTTTTTTCCTGTGGAACCCCTGAGTTCTTCCCCTGGCTTCTCATGGAGGTTGCCAGCCTCTTAAGACCTCACTGCTGAGTTTGAACATTTATGCATCTTCTAAACTAAACAAAGTTAACGCTAATCAACTTATCTTTTTATCCAGATGAGAATCGATGAAAGTATTGATGAAGAACCAAATCTATTACATTGGAATCGTAAAAATCTTAATTTCCCTTCCTAGTTGTTATTTTGAATAGAAATAGCGAATATTGCGATGCACTCTGTGAAATCAATGCACCCCCACCAAAAAAGTTTCGGAAATGCTTAAAACGACAAACATACTGTAAACATAAAACATTGGAGGTTTTCAAATTGCTTTCGGGAGGAATAGATTAATCCCCATCGCAAACATTGTTAGCCACCTCTTGCTGGCGTTTTTCTGCCATTTAGAATGCACAAAAACGCAGTGTGCATGATAGGCAACATTTCAAAAATAGTGCAGTTCCCTTTATTGCAGCATTTTCCCGTTGTATGTGTTTTTGGCAAGTTTGGACATTGGACAGTTTGGCCACCATAGTCGATGTAACAATGATCTAAAGTTGGAAAACAAAATAACATTAACCTTCTATCCACTGTGTCGGAATACCCCATCCTTATTAATGCTACTTAGGTATATGTTTTTGGCGTTTTACACCAATAGCTGGCCGACTTTAGACAAAATATCCTAGAGTATAATGTAAATAGCTTTAAATGGATGACTTGTTCAAGAATAGCACGGGAAGCCAACAGTAGCATTTCGGCAAAAGTGAAAGCAGCGAGGATAGGTTTTAAGAGAGTGAACTAATGTTACGTAACGAAAGCTAATTGAACAAATTGAACAACACGACCTTTCTCTTGGACTTAGTGAGCTACTGGAGAGTATTAGAGTAAAACCAAAGCGCCAACCTAAGGTTAAATAGCATATTGTCACATTCAATTAAGCGTTGCATACCACTCCATGCCCATTGTTAGCTTCCAAGCTAGCCGCTTTATTAATGTCCTGCGCCTATTTCCCGTTAGCGACCATGTTATTTAACAACATATATACGTAAATATAAAACTATAATTTTCAGCTTCACGGACAGCATCTTAGTGACTCAAGTGCGGAAAAACAAGAGCGACGAGTGGATGCTGCGACAGCTCGTTTCGTGCTAGCGTCTCGACACGATCGTGACAAAAGGGTATTTTGCACCTACTGCCATTCCATGGTTGGAGCACAAATGACACACCTTTATACTCTTTGTCTTCAAAGAGATTTCCGTCGACGGGGATTAACGGCAGCTGTGTGGGTAAAAATATGGAGCCTTTTTACTTTCAGTTGTATTTTTCCTCAAAAAAAAAAGATGCTCAGGCGCACACACAACCCGGCTGAGGAGCTAGGAGAAGCTACAAGGACCCTCCTTTGGCGGCCTCAAGATTGCCTGATGGCAACATCCTGCAAATGTTTACCGTACGAAAATGAAGGCATATTAAATCGAGTCGTTGAAATATTACGAATATATACAGGGTGCATAAAAAAAATAATCCGATTTAAAATATTTGGTTTTACTCACATCAAAAGTGTGTCAAGATGTTATCAATATTTACATTGACTACATCAGGGGTCTCCAAACCGCACCGGTCGAATTTTATTAGCCATTTTGCCGCATTAATAAACATGGACCGGCGATTAGCGGCATATACTTTTTTTAGTTGATTTTTTTTCAGTAAATCAAATGAGAATACCAAAAAACAACAGCTTAAATGGGAACACAGGCGTAAATAAAATGTAAAACGTTGGAATGCTGATAATAACACACTAATAATATCTCTACATTGGTTTGGTTGTAGTAATAAAATGCCCCCCAAATCTTTTTTATTATGATTGAATGTACTATATTATATACATTATTTAATATTTGTGATTGTAATATATTTATACAAATTAAATTAAAATTAATTATTTTGTAAAACAATTGTAGAAATGTTGTATGTGTTTAGTATGGCAGAACATTTTTAACATAATATTTCCCAACCCCAAAATATTTAAGCTAATTATTTACCAAAAAAAATGGTTTGGCTATTAATACTTACTAATCAAATATTATTCATGCATTTATTTGAATTTATTTTAGTTTGACGTACACATCTAGCTGTTATAATGTTACACTCCTAACATGGTATCCATTGGTATCCAGAAAACGTTGAATATAAAATAAATGGCTTTATTCTTTTATCCATTTCTATCTGGTAAAATTTGGGACGTAATAGCAAAAAAAAGCAGCAGGTGGCGTATATGTCAAATATACTGAGATGACTTTACATGCATGCATACATACATACATTATATATATATATATATATATATATATATATATATATATATATATATATATATATATATATATATATATATATATATATATATATATATATATATATATAACTTTAAGTTTAAGGTAAGTTAAGTTTTGTTTTGTTAAGTTATTATATAATATGTCTGTCTATTGAACTGTTGTTGATCTGATCTTATCTCATCAAATGTTGGTGATACATCCATCCATCCTATAACTGTATAATATTGTGTTATGAATATGTATTTGATGTTGAAAAAACAAAATCCATACAGAATATTTTGAATTGTGAATTGTGACGCATAACAACTGAAACAGCAAAATTTGGTCCATCTTAATCTATACAGTATATCTTTATTTAAAAAAAAAACAAAAAACTAAAATAGTTATCGCTATCACCATAGAAGGTGACATCTATATCTGTCCCAACAAGGATGATACCATATTTATTTCCAGTTGTTTTCATATACTGAGTGTACAAATAAACATTGATATTGTAACAGCACTTGAACGCATCACCATTATAAAACATACATGGCTTGAATACAGGACCTTTATCCTCTCACTGTGATGTAGGTCTTTGAATAAAGGCCAGACAGCCTTCTCTTCTTTCTCTGCTACGGCACATCTGAACTGATTAAATATGTGATCATGATTTATTGGCTGAAAAACCACAAGAGTCCTACAAACACTCGGGCCTCAGACCGCTTTGAGTTGAGCTGAAGAATCCATCTACAATTCCTTTGACTCCCACCCAACGCACTCCTTATAACATCTTTAAATTCTGTCATTCAAAAATAGCATTTCTCACAGTCTTAGTTTGTAAGTCACAACCAAGCTTTTTGGGGCATTCTTACCATACATAATTCATGGACCACATGTGTGAGCAGCTGATGGCAAGCAAATATGTGTGTTTTATTCAAAATTATACATGTCTGATTTGGATCCAAGTTCTTTTTGCCCAAACTATAATAATTTCCCAATTCTTATAATAATAAAACAACACACAGCAGCTTTTTTGTATGATTTTTTTTTTTTTTTTACAAATTCTTGATGGCGGTTTTAAGAAAAAGTGATTTATCACGTGCTGTACCACAAAGTGACTGGAAAATTGCAGCACTCCCATTACCGCATAAGTTGAGTACAGGCAAAGTGAAAGTTGTTGCGCGATGAAGCCTGCTGGTTTGTAAGAACTGGATTCCACATATGTGGTCAAACGATGATTAAGATGGTTCTTAATGGTTCTGATGGAACTGACAAATCAAAACGTATGCAATCTGATGCTCAGCTTGCTGTTATTTGGCCCCTTAATCACCTCCTAAAAAGCTTTATTTCCATGTTTCATTGTTAAAACTACATGTTCCAATCATTTGTCTAGACTACATCTTTACATCAGTGTCTGCCAACCTTTATTAAGCCAAGGAACATATTTTACATTGGAAAATTCTTGTGTTGCAAAGCGCATTTAAACAATAGGTCCTTGGTCTACGTAAATTGACTTTTCGTGTAAATCAGAATTTATCGTTAAACTGACACCTAAGTCCCTACCAGTCTAGACAGAACACATGAGGTACTTATACCAGGGATATTCAACTAGATTGTTTTGAAGGCCACATTTCCAAAAAGCTAAGGACCGGGAGGGCGAACTTCTCCCTTCACTATTAGTCTTATTTTGTATATTCCGGAGAGTTACGGTTGCGAAAAAGCTAGTCAAAGACCATCGGCTGCAGAAATGTATGTCCCTCATAAGTTTTTTGAATCAGTTGAATAGCCCAAAGGATGAAAAGGAGAGGACCTAAAACGGAACCTTGAGGAACACTACTAGCATAACTAAAGAAGTTGAACAAAGGACTACTGCCTGTATCTGAAGAAAATAAACTACAGCAGGGATATCAAACATGCGGCCTGCGGGCCGAATGAGGCCCGGGAACAAGTTCAATCCGGCCCCTAAGATGAGTTTGCTCAGTGTAAAATTGAGCTGCATTTTTAAATTAAAGAAACTGCTGTTCTAAATGTGTCCACTGGATGTCGCAATAGTAATTCTGCTAGGCAAGCTAATAGTTCATACCAGGGCGAGCAAGTATACTAAGCAAGATGTACACGATAAATCGGGGCTGCGACTCCTCCCCCTCAACCCGACGTAAAACAAACAGGAGTAAAATAAACAATTGGTCACCCCACTAAAAATGTTGCATGATACACTGCACATTGATATAGTTCTGTGAAAATTATTGTCTTCTGTGCAAATTTAAAGAAAGTGAGCGGTGGAAGTGACAAATGAGTTAGTTGATACATACAAGAGTTTTTATTTATGCTTTATTTAGTTCTTTGTTCAACCCAAGATGGGCTGTGACTTAAAGTTTAATTGCTTGGTAGAAACACTAAGATTAAGTCTAAATTCATTGTGTTCTTCATGGTGTTTTTGAAACTGCACCAATTTTCTCCTCAGCGTTTTCAACCAGCTTGAAGTGTTTTGTCAACAGGATTATTTGTGATATGTACATTTTCAGGATGTGCTTGTTCTATTTAGGGCCGAAGTAAAACAAAAGAAAATAATCTGAAGTTGTCGTAGTTGTATTTTTAAATTACTATGCCATGTTTTTACCCGTCCGGCCCACGTGGGAAAAAAAAAATCCTTCATGCGGCCCCCGTGAGTTTGACACCCTGAACTACAGCAACGCCATAGTTATAAAAATCAGGATCATTTGCAATATTTACATTTTCAGAATGTGCTTGTTTTATTTTAGACCAAAGTAAGACAAAGAAAGCAATCTGGAGTTGTCTTTATTTTGAAGTTTTAATGCCATGATTTTACCTGTCCGGCCCGTGTGGGAATAGATTTTCCTCCATTTGGCCCCTGAGCTAAAACAAGTTTGACACCTCTGGCCTACATATTCATCACATGTAACTAGTTCTCTTTTTCTTTTTGTACCGGAATAATAAAATATGCATATATAATAACCACCATTCACATGACCACCAAATGTTGTAACACAAGGATCGCCTGTTCAGTACCGTTACTTGTAGACTATTTATGTATACCTTCTGTTATCTGGTGGAAGAACTTGTTATTGTTCTGTCTATCACATTAATATAGGAGTGAAGTTGTATAAACGTTTTTTGACCATATAAGTGAAATTGGATATTTTCCTGCTGCAAACCATATGATCGCTACAGTACTATGACGTGGCACAATAATCTAGATCAGGGGTCGGGAACCTTTTTGGCTGAGAGAGCTATGAAGGCCAAATATTTTAAAATGTATTTCCGTAAGAGCCGTATAAAAAATGTTGACACTTAATACAACAACATTTTTAAGTTAGACCAACATTTTTAGAGTATAATAAGTTTCTTATTATTTTTAATAACAGTGTTATTCTGAAGCTAACCAATAATAAATAAAATACTTCTTACCATTAATGCGACTTCTGGTGCTGCATGGTTTTGCTGATGGCTTTGTACTCTGGTTGATACGTGGTTATTTTTAACATTGTGATTACCAGCGGAATTATTCATTACTTATCGTCTTAAGCAATGACAGCTACGATTTATCTGAGAGCCAGATGCAGTCATCAAAAGAGCCACATCTGGCTCTAGAGCCATAGGTTCCCTACCCCTGATCTAGATTAATGCATGAAAATAGTTGCACACCCATTTTATTTTTAGGTCACTTCCATCAGTAGAAGTACAGTTAATGTCTATTTGTCTGTAATGTAATGCAGTATTCCAAAAAGAGGTTTTCGCCAGCAGAAGGCACTCAGTAATTCCCGCATCAGTAGCTGAAGTCCTTGCAGAAGAAGTAATCAGTTTGTAATGACGAAGTGTACAAGCGCCACACAATGAGTCTGCTCCTGTTAACCTATATTTCTCTGTTTTTTAGTTATTGTAAAAAATATATATGATGCATGGGAGATGAGTTGGCCCATCATTCTCTGCAGTTTAACATATTTTGGAGAGCCTTCCAGGAGGAGGCGCTAGGGAATCAACGCAATCACTTTGCTTTTCGAAGGGTCAAACCTTGAATTACGATATAGAAGCAACACACTGATGTGAGTGCAACCAAGCCTTGGTCGATAATCAATAAATACATATTCAGACGATTAATGAACATGAACTCAATAATTTCCCGGCGTTGATTAGTTGCCACGTATATGTGCGTTTCTTTTCTTCGTTTCCCGCTTTCAAACAGGCTGTTTACTTTATGCATCATTCTCAGCATATTAGCGTGTTTGGTCAATGTATTAAATCAGGGGTGTCCAAAGTGCGGCCCGGGGGCCATTTGCGGCCCGCGGCTAATTGTTTACCGGCCCGCCACACATTCTGGAAATGCTATTGCCAAAATTTAAAAAAACATTAAAAAAAAGTGGAATGAGGTGAAATCTAACTAGAAAAAGTTGCAATATTGACACAAAGCTGCCATGCAGGCTTTTTTTTTCTTCTTTTGTCTCTTTATTTTTCTTTGTTTGCCATTGCTAAAAAATAAATAAAAATCAATGTTATAATGAATTATTGACCTATTCAAGGTTCCAATTATTTCAAATATTTCACTTTAAAATGTTTTATGTGGGAAATATTGCATATATTGTGTGGTTGCCATACAAAAACATCAACATTTTATTTGAGAAAAGAGCATAAAACAAACAAGATAATAGTTCTAACGTAAAATGGACAGATATATCTGAAGTTGAGCTCGTAACTTAAGTGTTGAAAGTTAAAAATTTTTTTTTTTTTTTTTATCACTTTCTGAGTGGGGCACCTTTTGGATCCCAAATATATTTAATGGGATTTTATTTATCTTTTCAATGTGATTACTCAAAAATAATAATGAATTACTATCAGTGGTGTCCTGCATTATTGATCTTTTTAAGGCTCTAATTACTTCTCATCAAACATTGCTTTCTGAATGTTTTGGGCAGTGGGGGAAATACTGCATATTTCAGTTTTATTATAAAAAACTAAGTTGTCTTTGACAGAAAAGGCATAAAACCTTTTTGTTTTTCTAAACTTTATATCAACCTGAAGTTGATATACTGTAGAGATTTACTGTAAGCATTAAATAAATAACTGAATAATAATTTGACTTGTTTTTAACATTTTAATGACTTAGACCCTTTATGGTCCCCGGGAGCCCTAAAGGTAAAAAACAAACATAATCCATATATTTTGTTAAGGTTTGAAAATGAAAAATATCAAAATGGCCCCCGCATGCTTTAATTTTTCCGTGTGCGGCCCTCAGTGGAAAAAGTTTGGACACCCCTGTATTAAATGAACAAGTCAAACCTCTTGTTAGTAATCCACTTTCTTTGTCTCTGTGGGTGGAGGTGGGGACCGCTAGAGGCTTGCTAGTCATTAGTGAGAAGCACCGCAAGGTAACAAAAATTAGAAGTAAAAACGATGATTGCAAAGTCAAATGTCCTTAAATGCTCATCCTCGTGCAGATAATAAAACATAAAATAAAATCTTATTTATTGGTGTTAAACGGTTTCGGGCCTGGCCATGCTGAATACATTCCTGCAAAGTAGGAATTATTAATTACAAATCAAATATTTTTTTTATAGCTATAGCATAAAAACATCTAAATAAGTTTTTTTTTTAACAGGATGAGAGCCCTCTAAATATGAAATCGTCACTTTTACACTCGTAATAGCAGGACTGAATACTGCCTGAGGCTGAGCCAATCAGTAGCCACAATACTAAACACAGCGCTCAGAGGTTTGGTCTCATTTAGTGTCCAATAGTACTTTAGTTTTGATATTTTTTTATTCATTCAGACGTAGAGTACAGGCCAAAAGTTTGGACACACATTCTCCTCATTCAATGCGTTTTCTTTATTTTCATGACTATTTACATTGGAGATTGTCACTGAAGGAATCAAAACTATGAATGGACACATGTGGAGTTATGTACTTAACGAAAAAAGGTGAAATAACTGAAAACAGGTTTTATATTCTAGTTTCTTCAAAATAGCCACCCTTTGCTCAGATTACTGCTTTGCACACTCTTGGCATTCTCTCAATGAGTTTCAACTTTTTACAACTATAAAATCACCACGTTTAGCAAACTACATGGCAAAATCAATGATGTAACATCATCCAAACATCCAGTATATACTGTAAGTATATAATAGTTACCGATGTTACAATTACTAAATTGTGTCAGATTTTAATCTAACATGAAATTAGAACTGCTATATACATAAAACCCCCCAAAAACTTTCATTCTGAAAACTTGTATAGAACTTTTACCTTGAATCTTGTTCTTTTCGGGAGCTGCTGCAGGAGTCTTTTGTTGACCTTGCTCACATCTTGTTTTCACTGAAAATGGGTGTAAGTTTGTCACATCACCACCAGGTGGTGTATGCAGTGTCCCTGAATGAGGCCGATAGGTCAAAGCATGGTTGCCCCGGGCTAAATTGGGGCCCTAAACAGGATTTTATTTGGAGCCCAATGTTCACACCCCATCTCAAAATAATTTTTTCACCCTTTTTTTCAATTTATGCAAAACAATTGTTGTACTCATTTAAAATCAAATTTGAATTGAATTTGATGCATGTTTTGTACTAAAACAAATTCATGTGAAATACATTGTTCAATAATAAAGTTTTTGGTGCAAAATAAAACATTTTGTATGATCAAAATATACATTTATAAACCTTCCTAACTGAAGTTTGAACAGGTCTTGATTCCAAAAATGTTTCACATTGTGGTTACAAATTAATGTTAATTAATTGTCTCGTGCGAGAATGGATGGCGGCGGTGTGACCGCAAGATGCAGAAACAGCCGGTGACATGCAAGTAAAAAGTCCTTTTGATTAGATGCAGAAACAGCCGGTGACATGCAAGTAAAAAGTCCTTTTGATTAGGGACAGTGCAGGACCGAAAGTGAAAGGAGCAAACAGATAGCCCGTGCACACAGCACAAAGCCACAATAGACAAAACCAAAATAGTAAGTTAAACAAAAATAAGAGCGTTAGAGCACTAAACACAGGAAAACAACCAAAAAACTGACATCAATGATCATATGAACAACATACAATGGATGTATAATACAACAACTACGTACTATTGTAAAAATGTAATTTTTTAAATAGATATGTACTGTATCACTTGATATAAGAGCAAGAAGAACTTAAACAAAAATATAAAAACTTAGGACAACCTGAATGGATGCTTCCAACCCTGTTTGGTCGAAACTACGGTCCGCGGGTAAAGTGTGGGTCGCTGGCGTCCCTAGTCCTGATGAATTTAATAAGGCATCTTACCGGAGGGTTTTTTTTCAAAGTAATTTTAACCTTCCTCTTGTGTTAGCTTTCTGTTACCATTTCTTATGTTAACGGGTCGGTTTTGACCCATGTCCTAAATCAGCTGTAAAATACACTAAAAACAATTATCTACCATCCAATTTGCTTCTCATCTCTTGGTTACCTTGTTAGGCTTCCTTATCCATGAAAATATTGGTTTTAATATTTTTGGTGTGGGCCATTGGGCCTTTTTTTTTTGTCAGCATACTCCTCGATTTCAATTTTAAAAATTGTAAAATGAACCTCAAGAGAATCGTATAAATAAATAAAAGGTTGTTGTGTTACCTGACTATTACTGAGGGGTATTAGAACACATCTCTTGAATACATTTGTTTAATTTATTTTTTAATTTGAATTATTTTAACTATAGTAACATCTATGGTGTTACAGGTCAATTTAGACCCATATATATTTACTTCAAGGAAAAGCCTAAAAAGTATTTTTTTCAGCAACAGAACTTTAATACAAACACAAAATGAAAAGCAGAACAAGTCATAACACAAAATATAGATTTGCAAGGTCAAACAAACAACAACCAATCAAGCAAATCAAGTTAAGTAAAGTTAAAGTTAAAGTAAAGTACCAATGATTGTCACACACACACACGAGGTGTGGCGAAATTATTCTCTGCATTTGACCCATCACCCTTGATCACCCTCTGGGAGGTGAGGGGAGCAGTGAGCAGCAGCGGTGGCCGCGCCAGGGAATCATTTTTGGTGATTTAACCCCCAATTCCAACCCTTAATGCTGAGTGCCAAGCAGGGAGGTAATGTGTCCCATTTTTATAGTCTTTGGTATGACTCGGCCGGGGTTTGAACTCACAACCTACCGATCTAAAGTACCAATGATGAAAAACTAAAACGGGTCGGTGCGACACTAACACAAGACGAAGGTTAAAACACCAAAAAGTCTAATTCGACAACATTTTGTGGCCATCTTGAGTAATTCAGGTCAGTGGCAACAAAAGTAATGGTAGCATAGAATGTACTTATAGTACCCAGTCTAAGCAACCTTCCCTAGTCATGGCGCAAAAAAAAAATGCAACAAACATTAAAAATGTCAACACCCATGGTCACACATAACACAACCTGCTCACTCAACTTTGTGGATAACATAAAAAATTATAAAAATGTAAACAATTCTAATTTAAATCTATTACAATGCATGGTGGGAAAAATGCAAAACACTCTTTCCACACTTATCCATGTTTGGTACATTTTAGCAGTTCGATATTTGTGATTGCTTACAAAACTTTAAGGGGGTCACATATTCGTAATATACAAATATTGTATATTATATTGATATAATATGTACACTTGTGTATATATATATATATATATATACACAAGTGTATATATATATATACATATATATATATATATATATATTTATATATATATATATAAATATATATATATATATATATATATATATATATATATATATATATATATATATATATATATATATATATATATATATATATATATATATATATATATATATATATATATATATATATATATATTGTTACTTTACATGCAAACATTTTTTAGCCCCTGCTTTAACTGAAAATGCTTCAACAAAGATGGAAACTCACACTGTACTGAATTGGGCATATTTACCACAATTTATTGTGTATCCATTAGTATGTACTGTCCTTTCCAAATTCAATATTATTCGCAGCACACGTGCAAAAATTAACCAACATGGCTTCTCTCTAAAGCCGCTATTCTTTCCTGTTTTATAAGAATCTTCATTCATTTTGAATTTCATACAATTGATTGTGGGAGCTGAGTAAAAGAAAAGTAATGTTGTTCTTTCTGTTGGATATGTGTTAAATAAAATACATTGATCTCAAAATAAGTAAATTGTGGTTTATGTTCTAAAAAAAAAAAACACCCTCACTAGCCATTTCATTGGGTATATCTCCACAGCCTGATGATATCTGATACAAGAGCGGTATCCAAAATGATGCCTTTATCTGATTGATGACAAGGGATTGAGAATAAAACACCATTCAGTGGTTTCAGTCGTATTTACTCTTTGCTCTGACCCAAATTATTTTTGAAGGGAAAACTTAACCCCGGTGCCAAATAGCCTCCTTGTCCCAAAATCAAAAGGGTTATGGAGATGAAAACATACTCAAATGCACCCATCCTTTTAAGACGGTATTACCACAAAAATGTTTCATCCTCTCAAATATCGTCTCATATCAGAGAATAACTACAGTTTTGCATGTTAATTAGATTTGTGACTCTTTTTTTTTTTACCCTTTTAGGTATACATACTCTTATTACTCTATTTCCAGAAATTACTGTGGAATTGTGCAAAAACCATCCGCATTACTCAAAACTCCAGTATTGATATACAGTACAGCATTTATACTCAATTGTCTTTTTTTGAATGATTTCACATATACAAATGTATTTGTTTAACAATTAACAAATCATTCCTGTTTCACAGTAAATGTTAATGTATTTATATTCTTACTTTTAACATGTACATTCTTCATTTTCCTTTACACTGCACGTATCCTGCTGAGAATCAGCATCCTCTACAATGGACAATTGTCATCGGTCTATTTGGATGCCATACGATATATTGTCTAGGGATGGCTTACTTAACCAACCAGTATGGTACCAATTCTGGGCACTCGGGAATCGATACCAGAAATAAATGTTAATTTGTTTAGTAATAAAAATACATTTTCTTCATTTGATGTTCAACAATGAGGGAGTGTAGTAGCCAGTAGCTGGCTACTCGCTAATGGTCGGACAAGCAGCAAGGCAAATGTGACACGGCACCAAAAAAGTAGTTGTTCTGTGTTAGCTCTAATTGTACAATAGCAATTTTGTCATAACTTAGTTAATATGCAGGCCACAACATGTAAATAAAGCATTACCAGTAGGTTTTTGGCATTGCCCATTACCTGCATTGTTAGACGCCTTGTACTAGCATTTTTTTTTTACTATTTAGAATGCAAATAAAAGGGAAAGAAAGATGTGTGTTCTTGGCTCACATAAGAATTGTGGATGATGGGAAAAATTGCGCCCCCCCCCCCAAAAAAAGTGCAGTTTTTATTTAGGTGTCACCAATTTCTACTAAAGAGAAAACAATGGTGAATGTGTAGTAATGGATGCATGTTGTATGTACGAATGAAGGAAATAAATTAAGTAAAATTAAATTAGGAGTTTAAAAAGACAAACAATATACTATATAGTGTAGCATGAGCAATATTGAAGGAAAAAACAAATACATATGTTATCAAAAGGATTAAAAAATTTACAATATTGAATATATATATATATATTTTACTATTTAGAGCACACAGAAAAGGGAAAGACATGTTCTTGTCTCGATGAATGGCAGGAAAAGTGCAGTTGTCCTTTAAAAACAGCAAGTGAATAAACTTTGAATGGCAAAATCTAAGCAAACTAAAAAATGCATTGCCAGTAGTTCTGGGGCCCATAAAAAAAATCACATTTGGCTGTGGATATCTCCATAACCCTATTTTTGGGCTTGGAATTGGTCCTAAATGTCCACCCTATATGCCACCCCTGACCATACAATACCATAAACCATACCAAAGGCGATTACAACATTGTGGGCCTGATCTACTAAAGGTTTGCGTGTATCAAAACATGTGCAAACTTTATAGCAAACGCAAAGCTGATCTACACAATTTGTCCACAGAGGATTGCGTCTCTAATGTAAGCAGAATGAGGAACGCAATCCATTTAGCGTGTCGGTCTTCATGAATGTGCAAAATATATGCTTAGTATCAGAATGCCCTCAACACTGGGAGGAGAAGATACAATACAACCATTCATCTCCCCTGCCTTGTTCTCTACTGGGTGCGTCTGTCTAGAGGCCTGTCACTGGCCCTGCCTGTCGGCAATCTGGGGCAATCTGGGGGTCCTGTCGCTGGCCGGCCTGGCTGTGTGGGGCCGGTGGTACCTTGTTCCCTGGGAACCGCACCTGCTGTTTTTGGTTGGGCTCTCTGGGTGGCTGGGGCCGTACTTTGGCTCCCGCACAGACTGGGAGACAATGATATTATACATACAAATATACATATACATGTATACTCACATACACACAATTATTCATACATACATACATACTTTAATTCATACATGCATACCCGCACACATTGGTACTTACTACTCGCTCCCACATACATAAACAAATACAGTACATACTGTACATACACACCCACGGTACATACATGTACATTCACTGTACAAACATACATATACACATGCTGTACATATACAAGCACATATGCATACATACACTCATGCATATAATCACGTTTCATCAAACATATATTAATCATCTTGTTCTGTCGAGAGAAACCTCTGCAGAAATCCAACTATTGATTTGCAGATTCAAAGTGGGTTATTCTATCAGGCACTAAATACAATTTTGCCCTCTTTAAGATAAAATCACTATTTTAAAAAATGAGGAAAAACAAACTCTGTAAAGCACGGCAGACTGACAAAGCTCAACCTATTGTTACTAAAACAATCTACAAGGTTCATACGGTTCGCTTCGCTTTCTTCCCCTGCGTTTATCTGCTTTCTTTTTGCAATTCCAGTTATCATTACATATATGTATTGTTGCATTTGAACCAATTGTATTGATGATAATAGAGGTAATTATTATTATTCATTATCAATAGTGTTATTTCTATTGGTATTTTTATTGCTCCATTTGTAGTGCAATAATTGTCATTGCCATTTCTGTATTATTAATATGACCTTCACTAACTGCTTCTTTGCTATCATATTTGCCGATGCTGTTCTATTGCTGTTGTTGTTGTCTCTCTGTCTTATCCCCATCTTGTCCAGGCAATTTCCCTCTCTGTCTTCCATTTTTCTCTTGTTTATCCCCTCCTGCTCTGGTCTGGCTGCCCCAAATAATAATATAAAGCCATTTGATAAAGTCAAATACAAATAAAGGCAACAAGAGTAGTATCCCACACTTCTCTTTTGTAAAGTAAATCTGTACAGCAAATATAGGCATCTACATCAACAATATGATGTACCTGAGTGGCTGGACAAGACAAAAATAAAAAAATACAAATAGAAGAGTACATGTAAACTGCCCCAGTTACACACACAGCTGTAATAAAAGAGGTGAATATGCTGCAAAGACAGACAATGGACAGAGAATCCTCCATCCTAGGTGTGTGTGTCAACATACTTGAAATGTCATGAATTTAAAAATAACATACATATCGTCTATTCAGCAATATGAATTTTATTATTTTATAGCTGCTGGATGATATGAAGGGCAGATGCATTTTGGTGTCTGTTGCCGTTATTTTAAATGTTGTTGGTTTTTTTGTTTGGGAAATATATTATCATAATATATCTCCTTTATGAAAAAACGTCTTTCAATAAGCAGTTTTTTATAGATCATTCCAGATGAATTAATGCGCTGTAGCTGTGATGGTCCAAAGCACAGGTGTCAAACTCGAGGTCCGGGGGCCAAATCTGGCCCGCCACTTTATTTTATGTGGCCCACGAAAGTCTGGAAATAATATGCGTTAATAAAATGCTTAATCTATTCTTACTAAATATATTTGTTCTTTCCCTTTTGACATTAAAATCATGTACTACATGCAATTGCATATCTTTTAAAATTCAATATTATCAAAATCTAAATATTATATTATCATGGATTCCAAAAATATTTTTTTAATAAAGATAAATCCTGTACTTAAATATCTGCTTGACTTATGATTTCAAAACACATTATCAATCAAATTGTAGACTATAAAATTACGGTTAAGTTTTTTTTTAACATAAAATCAACTTTGGTACTGTTTTTTCCCATATACAGTAAGACACTAAAACATTAAAAAACTAACCAATTTTTTTTTAAAACAACAAGATTTTTCGGTAAAAAAAAAAAAAAGGCAGCTCTGTTGCTTGAATTTTACAGCTAAAAACAGTGGTATTGTTTATCCATTCCATTCCATTTATTCACTTTTTTATATGCTGTAAAAATCCCACTGCTTTTACTGTAAAATTCTGGTGACTGAGCTGCCAGTTTTTACAGTAAAATCTAAATATTTTTTTTGCAGCTTATGTAAAGAAATATATTGTTAATGTATTATATGCATAGGTGGATTAATGACCGGGCCTACCGGGCCCAGGCCCAGGGGGCCAGAGGCCCCAAGGGGCCAGGCCAACTTGGCCCCGCGGCCGCGACCCAAGCAAAACTACTTTTGCAAAAATAATAATCTTAAGCCCCAAGGGGCCAGGCCAACTTGGCCCCGCGGCCATGATCCATAGAGGGTAAGAGGCCCCAAGGGGCCAGGTCAACTTGGCCCCGCGGCCGCGACCCACAGAGGGCCAGAGGCCCCAAGGGGCCAGGCCAACATGGCCCCGCGGCCATGATCCATAGACGGTCAGAGGCCCCAAGGGGCCAGGCCAACTTGGCCCCGCGGCCACGATCCATAGAGGGTCAGAGGCCCCAGGGGGCCAGGTCAACTTGGCCCCGCGGCCACGATCCATAGACGGTCAGAGGCCCCAAGGGGCCAGGCCAACTTGGCCCCGCGGCCACGACCCACAGAAGGCCAGAGGCCCCAAAGGGCCAGGCCAACTTGGCCCCGCGGCCGCGAGCCACAGAAGGCCAGAGGCCCCCCAGGTCAACTTGGCCCCGCGGCCACGATCCATAGAGGGTAAGAGGCCCCAAGGGGCCAGGTCAACTTGGCCCCGCGGCCGCGACCCACAGAGGGCCTGAGGTCCTAAGGGGTCAGGCCAACTTGGCCCCGCGGCCATGATCCATAGAGGGCCAGAGGCCCCGAGGGGTCAGGCCAACTTGGCCCCGATCCATAGAGGGTCAGAGGCCCCAAGGGGCCAGGCCAACTTGGCCCCGCGGCCACGACCCACAGAGGCCCCAAGGGGCCAGGCAAAATTGGCCCCGCGGCCATGATCCACAGAGGGCCAGAGGCTCTCAATCATTATTATCAAAGCTAATTCTCAAATTGGATGGATCACACAACCTCACTCACATATTCTTTATCAATTATTAAAGGTTGTTTCTGAATTTTGATCACAGAACTTAATGCAAATATTCTTGATTGATTGACAAAGCTCATTCTCAAATTTTGATTACACAACCTTACTCTGACAAATTATCATTATCAAAAAGCTCTATCTCGAATTTGGATCACAGAATCTCACTCAAGTATTCTTAGCTGTGCCCCTCCCCCATCAAGTCTTTCATAAACCGGTCTGTTCTTTTAGAATCTCCTCATTTGGTATTTTGAACTCGTGAGAGACTGCTCAAAATTTGGTTTCCTTTCCCTCAGTTCAGACTCAGAGATAATTTGAAATCATTCAACAAGAAGTTTAACGCGCGCACACACACACACACACACACACACTTGAGTTGAGCATTACTTGGAAATTCTTATATTTTCCATTTTGCTGTTATTATCAGCATCTTCCCATTTTGTCCTTTTCTTTCGAGAAAGTTTACAGTCTGACATTTGTCACTGCTGTCAGTTAATAACTTTTTGGTCTTTGACCCATTTTGTCATTTTCTCGATTCGATCGTCACTGACCACTCTCTCCTGTCTGGCAGACATCGTTGCTGCCATCATAGCTAGCAAGCTGCCTGCAGCGGGTCATCCCTATGTTCCCCGTCCCTATGTTACCCGGGTCCTATGTTCCCCTCTACCGGGGAACTAAGGACCCTTTTTAAAAAAAAGGGTTCTATGTTCCCCGCTGCGGGGAACGTACAACACTTTTTCCAGAAAAGGGTTCTATGTTCCCCGCTGCTTCCAATGCGCGACTAAGTAAGACGCACGCAGACACGCATGACAGAGACGCGTTTAAGTTGTCGAAGGAAGGAAGTTCGCGTTTGAGTTGCTCTATCTGCTGCCGCACGCCCTGTGACAGGTTAGGTTTAGGGATGGTTTTGGTCAGGGCACAATTTCGCCAAAAAAGTGCTCCACAACGCCCTGTGACAGGTTAGGTTTAGGGATAGTTTTGGTCAGGGCACAATTTCGCCAAAAAAAAGTGCTCCACAACGCCCTGTGACAGGTTAGGTTTAGGGATGGTTTTGGTCAGGGCACAATTTCGCAATTTCGCCAGATACAATGCAGGGAACATAGGACCCTTTTTTAGAAAAAGGGTCCTAAGTTCCCCGGTCGCATACAAAGACCCAGGAACAACCGGGGAACATAGGACCCGGGGAACATAGGACCCGGGGAACATAGGCACGCTCCCGCCTGCAGATAGCAACATTTTGGTGTCCTTTGGGAAAATATTTAGAAAGAAGACAAAAGTACACACAGTTGTACAACTATTATCTTTATGATCTTTTTTTTGTTAGTTTCTCTGTTACTGTGTGTGGCCAATTAAGCGACTTTTGGCCATACCTGGCTGGTGACATTTAGCGACTTTCTGGTTGATGTTAAGATTAATAATAGCAACAGTTCTCTTCATCTTAATGCAATTTATTGTGTCTGTCTCTCCACATTTTGCCATTAGGTACTTTGAGCTCTTGTTGGTCAGTCACTCTAAGGTACATTGTTGCTGCCATCATAGCTAGCAAGCTGCCTGCAGATAGCGACATTTTGGTGTCCTTTGAGAAATATTAAGAAAGAAGACAAAAGTACAAGACATTGTACGATTACTATCTTTTTAAAATTATTTGTTTCACTGTGTGATTGACCGACTTTGCCGCTAGATTTCGCGTCTTTTGGCCATACCTGGCTAGCGACTAAAAACATCATTTAGCGACTTTTTGGTTGTGAAGATAAGTGGTAAAAGCAGATCTTCCTGTTGGTCTTCCCACATTTTGCCATTTGGTACTTTGCACTCTTCTTGGTCACTCCAAGGCATTTGTCCCTGCCTTCAGCTAGTCACTTGGCTCTTTTGGAATATATTTCACTGTAATTGGCTCTCTCTCTCTCTTTCTCCTCAGTACAAATCAGCCTGTTCCCTTGCCATTCATCACTGACCACTCTGCTCTCCTGTCTGTCAGACATTATTGCTGCTTGCAGATAGCTTGGGGTCCTTAGAGAAAATATCAGAAGAGAAAAGTACACAATTATCTTAATTATCTTTTTTATTCAGTCAGTCCTTCAGTGAGTCCCAGTGTGTTGGCGATTAAGCAACGTTGGCATTCAATTAGCGACTTTTGGCCATACATGGCTGGCGACTCAAAAAACTAGAAAAAAAGTACAAAAAGTTGTACAATTAATATCTTTATTATCCTTAATTCCCCTGAATCCTAGAGTGTGTTGCAATTAAGCAACTTTGCTGCTAGGTTTAGCGACTCTTGTTTTGGGCATACCTGGCTAGCGACTACAAACATTATTCAGCAACTTTTTGGCTGTTAAGATTAACGTTAATAAATTAAATCCTAATACAATTTATTGTGTTGGTCTCGCCATCTTGCTATTAGGTACTTTGAATTCTTGTTGGTCTCTGCTAAGGTATCTGGCTGTTGTCTTTGCCTTCAGTTAGTCACTTGGCTCTGGAATATATTTAACTGTACTTGGCTCTCTCTTTCTCCTCAGTACAAATCAGTCTGTTCCCTTGCCATTTAGACATTTTCTTGATTGGATCATCACTGACCACTCTGCTCTCCTGCTGTCTATCAGACATTGTTGCTCCCATCATAGCTAGCAAGCTGCCTTGGTGTCCTTTGTGAAAATATTTAGATAGAAGACTAAAGTGCACAAAGGTGTACAATTATTATCTTTTCAAAATATTTGTTTCACTGTCAGTGTGATTGACCGACTTTGCCGCTAGATTTCGCGTCTTTTGGCCATACCTGGCTAGCGACTGAAAACATCATTTAGCAACTTTTTGGTTGTGAAGATAAGAGGTAAAAGCAGATCTGCCTGTTGGTCTTTCCACATTTTGCCATTTGGTACTTTGCACTCTTGTTGGTCACTCCAAGGCATTTGTCCCTGCCTTCAGCTAGTCACTTGGCTCTTTTGGAATATATTTCACTGTAATTGGCTCTCTCTCTCTTTCTCCTCAGTACAAATCAGTCTGTTCCCTTGCCATTTAGACATTTTCTTGATTCGATCATCACTGACCACTCTGCTCTCCTGCTGTCTATCAGACGAATCAGTTGATTCTCTGCTCTCAATTGTCTATGCTAGTAAGCTGTTATTCTCTGCTTTGGAGTGTTGATGCTGGGTTGCTAGTTTTCTAAATCACCTCACACACTTGAAGGAAGCAGCACCGATCATAAACACACAAACAAACTCACACACACACACACACACACACACACACACACACACACACACACACACACACACACACACACACACACACACACACACACACACACACACACACACACACACACACACATAGTTGGTTTATCTGTTGTGATAGGCAAAGAGCCAATGTGCAAAGAAAGAAGGGAAATATGGATCATAAACGTTTAAGTGGAGGAGCTAGAAAAAAAATTCAGCAAGAAAAGAAAAAAAAGGAATCAGTTTTACTTGAGAGTGTTCCAAATATCTCCAGCTTCTTCAGTACAAAGACATCTGCTGAAAGCAATTCTATAAATGCTACTGCAAATTCAGCTAAGGTTAGCAATGCACCTGAGCTAGCATGTAGCTCCCAAGATCCTGAGACCACTACAAGTGTAGACACTGAACCAAATGCTTCTGATGCTTATGATTCAACCAATTCAGCAGTAGCCAGTTGCTCGGATGAATGTGAGGTCACTGCACCTCTGGACAGCATAGAAAATGAGCTGAATCTTTCTTCAACACCATCTACAGTGACAACTCTACCTAGTGATCCCGCTAAATGGGCTGAGACCCTCACTGAGTCAATGAAGGAAGTTCTTATTCAAAGAGGTGCAAAATCATTTCACAACCGTCACAGCCATTATCCAGCTTCTGTGAGGAACAGTGGGCTAGGAGGCAAAACCCGATGCCTAAACAATGAACATTTTACTTCACACTTGCCCAATGGACAACGAGTACAAAGAGAGTGGCTGATGTACTCTCCCTCTACTGGTAATGTTTACTGCTTTGCATGCAAACTGTTTTCCCCAAAAACGCATTCTTTTGTGACAGGCTATTGTGATTGGAAACACTCAGAAAGATTTGGTGAACATGAGCGAAGTGCTGAGCACATAACCTGCATGCAAGCAGTCTTGAACCGCGCCAAAGGTGCCACAGTTGATGCAGACCTGTTCAAACAGTTTCAGGCAGAGAGCAGCTATTGGAGGCAGGTGTTACAAAGAGTTGTTGCAGTCATTAAATTCCTTGCAGAAAGGGGCCTTGCATTTAGGGGTAAAAATGAATCGTTAGGGTCTCCTCTCAATGGGAACTACCTTGGTATTCTGGAGGTCCTGGCTGAATTTGATCCCTTTCTAAAGGATCACATCAGAAAGTTTGGGCAGATGGGTCGAGGTAATACCTCATATCTGTCCTCCACCATTTGTGAGGAATTCATTGAATTGATGGGTGCAAAAACCAAACAGGCTATAGCAGATGAACTGCAAGCAAGCAAATACTACTCTATCATTGTGGATTCAACCCCAGATTTATCTCATGTGGACCAATTGACATTCATATTCCGTTTTGTTAGCAAAGAGGGCAGTGTTGTTGAACGCTTTGTGGGTTTTGAGCCCATTACTAGCCATACAGGTGAAAGTTTGGCTAACTGTGTCATGTCTGTGTTGGAAAATCTAGGGTTAGAGCTGTCAAATTGCAGGGGGCAGGCTTATGATAATGCCAGCAACATGTCAGGGAGGTATAATGGGTTGCAGGCTCACTTAAAGAAAAGCAACCCATTAATACACTATATTCCATGTGCAGCTCACTCTTTGAATTTGGTGGGAGTCAACAGCATTGACAGATGTGGAAATGAAGTCTCTAAGTATTTTGACTTGATTCAGTCTATTTACAACTTCACAACTGCATCCACACACCGATGGGACAGGGTATTTGGCAATTCCAACATAGATCTCACACTTAAAGCTTTATCCAACACGCGTTGGAGTTGCCGTGCAGAATCTACCAAAGCACTGTGGCAGAACTACAGTAAAATAAAAGCAGCACTACAGGTTATTTCCACTGATGACACAGAGAAACGAGACACACGAACTGAAGCTGACAGTCTAGTGCGGAAGCTGGATTCACTTGAGATGGCCTTCATGGCAGGCTTTTGGGACACTGTTCTGTCCAGATTTCAGGCCACAAGTCTGCAACTTCAAAAAGCAGACATGGACCTTGGTACAGCAGTTAGATTGCTGGAATCTCTGCGCACCTTTATTCTCTCCCAAAGAGATCTATTTGATCATTTTGAGCAGAAAGCCTTAAACATGTTGGGTGGCACCCCATCTTACAGGGCTGAACGGACGAGGAAACGTAAAAAGTTTGCTGATGAATCAGCATCCCCAGATGTTGTGCTTGAGGGAAGGCAACTGTTTCAAATAGAGACATTTATTGCCTCTATTGATCAACTGAGTTCAAGCCTTAATCACCGTCTGGAGGCCTACAAACATCTGAACAATTTGTTCAGTGTCCTTTTCTCTTTGGATACAGAGTCCAATGCTTCAGTCCTTCACAAGGCCAAGATTCTCACTGAATCATACCCATCTGACCTCAATGAAAGTCTTGGACAGGAGCTTATACAGTTCAAATCTTTTATACAGCTCAACAACACTGATGAGGAGAGGACCCCTTCAGGACTGCTCAAAACAATAATACATTTTGGACTACAGCCTACGTTTCCTAATACATACATTGCGCTACAGATTTTTCTCACTCTACCGGTCAGTAACTGTGAGGGAGAACGCTCATTCTCTCTTTTGTCAAGAGTAAAAAATGAGCTGCGCACAAGAATGACTCAGAAAAGATTAAATGCGTTATCTCTAATGGCAATTGAGAGTGAGCTGACAAGAGAGTTGGACTTCAATGATGTGGTGGATGATTTTGCAAAATTGAAAGCACGAAAGAAACCCCTTGCTTAAAGGTGCACTGTGTAAGATTTTTAGGTTATTTCCAGAATTCACCCATTCACTAATGTTAGGCTACCTGTTTTCATGAATACTTACCACCACCATAAAATTCTAAGTATCCATTATGACTTGGAGAATTGCACTTTTGCCATTTCTGGGAAGTGTCACCTGGATTGTGAAGATAGGATTGACTTTAGGCAGAAGCTTGGTGCTTTCTCTGGCAAACTGAACCTCAAGCTTCATTCTCTGCAGCTTTGCATTCTTGTGCAGACTTTCATCCACAAGGAACTTTTCAACTTCCCCACTATCGTGAAGGGGCCATCAAAAGATTTCAGTGTGTCCAGCATGTCTAGTCTCTTACTCTCCTTTCTTTGAGCCATCTCTTGTTTCTCATCTGCCCTACTCTCGAATTTTGCCTTCATGAATTTACTCCAGTTGAGTTCAACCTCCCTTTTTGCTTGTGCTGCTGCCTTGAAACCTCTGAAGCTCCTGGCTCTTCTGTAAAATTATTGACCTATTGACTGCGTTCAGTGTGCCCAACTTCTTCAGTTTGTAGTCCACCTTGCCACATTGTCTCTCCATCCCAATGTTGTGCACAGGGGTGCCATCAATGTTACTAGCCTGTTCACTGACAGGGTCCATTGGGAAGGTCTCCTCATCCATCCTCTGCCTGGCCAGGACAGTCTTCAGATGGGGCAGCATGAGATCTGTCAGCTGCTTCACTTCATCCAAGTATTCGGCAGCCACGTCTGACACTGAGTTCAGGACATGTCCAGTGCCTGTCCAGCCACTATAGCATTCTTGGAAATGGGCTATCTTGACCTGCATGCAGCCCTTGTACCATGAACTGGCCTACACCTTTCTTTGTGGTGCTCTCCGATGCATGTTATCATTTTACCTTTCTCCTTCTCCTCAAGCTTAACCACAAATAGATACAGACTTTGAGCCTCAATTTGCTGCACAGCTGCCGTTATGCCAATGTGTTTTCCTAAGATATTATTTTATTTTTAATGATAGAAGGGAGGAAAAGGGGGCAAAAATCATGTCCGATTTAGTTTTTTGGGTGGGTTGGGGGGTTTATTTCATGATAGCTACCAACTTCCAATACATAATATCTCTCAAATGACCCAATGCACCATCACTGAAGTGGGCGTAATCATTTTCAAAAATGTTTATTTTTAGGCCATTTATCCCCTCCCCCTGTGTCTGTGTGAAACCTGTGCTTGTCAGTGTCTGTGTGGTATACCTAATAGTGTGTGTGCAGTATGTGCACTCTTCTGTACAGTACAGTGTGCATGTCTGTTCACAGTATACAGTATTTCTTGCATAGTGCGTGCGTGTGTGTGCGCCCACACGCGCGGGGGGTTGAGGGGCCAAGACCATGTCAGGCCCAGGGGGCCAAAATTTCTTAATCCGCCCCTGATTATATATATACATGTATATTCATATATTACTCATTGTTTAATGCGGCCCTCTGAGGGCAACCATAACTGCGATGGGGCCCTCAATGAAAACGAGTTTGACATCCCTGGTCCAAAGCCTTATTTGGTTTTGTTGTCTATAAATTGTGATGTGCCCTCTACGTCGACAGGGAGCTACCGGTTGATCGCTGAGTGTGTGTCAGTTGATCGCCAGCAAGGCATTAAAAAAATAGTCCTAAAAATTAGCGATCGTCAATCTTCACTAAGACGTCACTTTCGTCATTTAATTGACATCCACGACACCCGAGGATCTTGTAAGATGGCGCTGGTTGCAGCGAGCTCAGTGTGAAGAAAAATACGACTGACAGGAAGGCGAGAAACACTTTTTATTCCAGTAGCGTGCAGTCACTAGAGGCAGGGGAGGCGGGGCCTCACCTGCCATCATGGAAAGAAAAAAAATGTAAAAACAAAAAAAAATTAATAAAATTTTTATATGTATCCAGTGATTATACTAAAGTTATTTTCCATTTAACTTCACCAGTTTTAGATTATTTTTATTTTTATTTTCACATTTGCCGTTCAAATACGGTGTTAGCTTTCACTGTTATGCTGATGACACCCAACTCTACATGCCCCTAAAGCTGAACAACACGCCGGATTGTAGTCAGCTGGAGGCGTGTCTTAATGAAATTAAACAATGGATGTCCGCTAACTTTTTGCAACTCAACGCTAAGAAAACGGAAATGCTGATTATCGGTCCTGCTAGACACCGACATCTATTTAATAATACCACCTTAACATTTGACAACCAAACAATTACACAAGGCGACTTGGTAAAGAATTTGGGTATTATCTTCGACCCAACTCTCTCGTTTGAGTCACACATTAAGAGTGTTACTAGAACGGCCTTCTTTCATCTCCGTAATATCGCTAAAATTCGGTCCATCTTGTCCACTAGCGACGCTGAGATCATTATTCATGCGTTCGTTACGTCTCGTCTCGATTACTGTAACGTATTATTTTCGGGTCTCCCTATGTCTAGCATTAAAAGATTACAGTTGGTACAAAATGCGGCTGCTAGACTTTTGACAAAAACAAGAAAGTTTGATCATATTACGCCTATACTGGCTCACTTGCACTGGCTTCATGTGCACTTAAGATGCGACTTTAAGGTTTTACTACTTACGTATAAAATACTACACGGTTTAGCTCCAGCCTATCTCACCGATTGTATTGTACCATATGTCCCGGCA
The DNA here is from genome assembly GCF_033978785.1 of Entelurus aequoreus. Lineage (NCBI taxonomy): Eukaryota > Metazoa > Chordata > Actinopteri > Syngnathiformes > Syngnathidae > Entelurus > Entelurus aequoreus. The sequence goes on along the minus strand of NC_084732.1, from coordinate 70,858,976 downwards.
AGAAATCTGCGTTCAAAGAACTCCGGTTTATTAGTGATTCCCAGAGCCAAAAAAAAGTCTGCGGGCTATAGAGCGTTTTCTGTTCGGCCTCCAGTACTATTAAATGCCCTCCCGGTAAAAGTTAGAGATGCTACCTCAGTAGACGCATTTAAGTCCCATCTTAAAACTCATTTGTATACTCTAGCCTTTAAATAGACCCCCTTTTTAGACCAGTTGATCTGCCGTTTCTTTTCTTCTCTCCTCTGCTCCCCTCTTCCTTGGAGGGGGGGTTGCACAGGTCCGGTGGCCATGGATGAAGTGCTTGCTGTCCAGAGTCGGGACCCCGGGTGGACCGCTAGCCTGTGCATCGGTTGGGGACATCTCTGAGCTGCTGACCTGTCTCCGCTCGGGACGGTTTCCTGCTGGCCCCACTATGGACTGGACTCTCGCTGATGTGTTGGATCCACTGTGGACTGGACTTTCACAATATTATGTCAGACCCACTCGACATTCATTGCTTTCGGTCTCCCCTAGAGGGGGGTGGGGGGGTTACCCACATATGCGGTCCTCTCCAAGGTTTCTCATAGTCATTCACATCGACGTCCCACTGGGGTGAGTTTTTCCTTGCCCATATGTGGGCTCTGTACCGAGGATGTCGTTGTGGCTTGTGCAGCCCTTTGAGACATTTGTGATTTAGGGCTATATAAATAAACATTAATTGATTGATTGATTGAAATACTGAGAAGAGACGGTGCGGTGATCAGCAGCCAGTTGAGGCACGTCACTGATATGTGCCTCAACATGGATTGTGCACAATGACTCGGCTAACTGCTGAGCTGCTGTGCAGTGAGACTGTATTGCTATATGAATTATATCAGCTAACTAAACTATGGCATAGTTTAGTTAGCTGAGGTATATAATGTACAGTGTATTTTGTCAAAAACTGTATGTGTGTAACGTATTTCTTGTGCTGAGCATTCATAAATCTGCTGCAAAAGACATACTGGTTGAGGCTCGCAGTAATCCGGCCTCCTGGTGGTAGAGGGCGGTGGTGATCCCAGAGATCATTCCTCGGCCGCAGAAGGAAAAAAAAACAAAAAACAAAAACGTTTGCAAGTCAATTAGTGCAGCGATTGTTTATTTCCTCTCGCCTGGACTTTTATTAAAAACATGGAGGATTACACATGTAAAATAAAACAGTTTTCTAAACTGGACTTTCAATCGAAGCAGGAGGTAATAATTAAAGGTAGACCAACGCCGGAGCTAAAAGGTTTGCTTTTGACTTCGGGACAGAAGACCCGTTCTTTTCAAACGGCGTGGTACACACGCAAAGGCTGGCTGTGTGGATGTCCAGCAAGAAAGGTAAGACCATAATAATGTTTTTTTTAATTAAATGTGCTTTTTTGTGTGCTACAGTTGTGTAAACAATGCTGGTATGAGCTTTTAAACATAACCCGTTAACTGCTGCCAATCACATGGTGAATAAGATACTATTTAGGGTTCATATGTTTGTAAATCTGACTGTGATGATGCAGTGCCTCACCAGACATTAACCTCACCGCACGCCACTGTTTTATTCCAACCCTAAACACCGACCGCACAGTTCCTGTCTTCAAAATAAAAGTGCTGCTCCATCCTGCTTTTGCTAACAAAATAAGAGTTTCATAAAGCTAGCGCATAGAAGCTAGCAAGCTACGGAGTTTGCCGTCAATGTATTTCTTGTAAAGTGTATAAAAACGAGAATAAAAGCTGGACAAATAAGATGCCAAAAACCAACCACTCTCGTGTGGTATTGGACAGAAATTAGGACTTGTTTTCAACTCCACAATGTAAATTTGAAAATGTGCAAGTTTTTAGCACTACTGTGACTCCTGTCTGATTCCACTCAATATATTCTTGTTTTAATTAAATATATGAATCTATATGTTATGATTATGGTTTGAGTTTATTGTGAAAAAGCACACGATTACAACATGATACATGTGTTAAACATGCTGGTATTTTTCATTAAACACAGGATCCCCCGCGACACAGAAAGGGACATGCGGTAGAAAATGGATGGATGGATGGATGGATGTTACCAAAAACATATTTTTCATAAATAAATAAATATAAATTATACATACATATAAATATCATATATAAATACATGTTTGGACACCTTCTCATTTCAATGCGTTTTCTTTATTTTCAAGACTATTTACATTGTAGATTGTCACTGAAGGAGGCAGCCCGGTGGTACAGGGGTTAGTGCATGTGCCTCACAATACGAAGGTCCTGAGTAGTCCTGGGTTCAATCCCGGGCTCGGGATCTTTCTGTGTGGAGTTTGCAAGTTCTCCCCGTGACTGCGTGGGTTCCCTCCGGGTACTCCGGCTTCCTCCCACCGCCAAAAACATGCACCTGGGGATAGGTTGATTGGCAACACTAAATTGGCCCTAATGTGTGAATGTTGTCTGTCTATCTGTGTTGGCCCTGTGATGAGGTGGCGACTTGTCCATGGTGTACCCCGCCTTCCGCCCGAATGCAGCTGAGATAGGCTCCAGCACCCCCCGTGACCCCAAAAGGGACAAGCAGTAAAAAATGGATGGATTGTCACTGAAGGCATCAAAACTATGACACCTGGGAAGTGAAAACCATTTCAGGTGACTACCTCTTGAAGCTCATCAAGAGAATGCCAAGAGTGTGCAAAGCAGTAATCAGAACAAAGGGTGGCTATTTTGAAGTAATTAGAATATAAAACATATTTTCAGTTATTTCACCTTTTTTTGTTAAGTACATAACTCCATGTGTGTTCATTCATAGTTTTGATGCCTTCAGTGACAATATACAATGTAAATAGTCATGAAAATAAAGAAAATGCAAAAAATTAGAAGGTGTATCCTAACTTTTGGCCTGTACTGTATATATAAATACAATATATACAAATTATATAAATATATATATGAAGATGAGGTAGATCACCTCAATTTGGTCATTTGAAAAGTAGCTCTCCTGCTGAAAATGTGTGAGCACCCCTGATCTAATCTATTAGCTAGGCTACATTTAAACCAGTGTGGGTGGCACTGGTGGGTCAAGTATCTTGCCCAAGGTCCCAACGGCAGTGACTAGGACGGCGGAAGCGGGGATCGAACCTGGAACCCTCAAGTTGCTGGCACGGCCGCTCTACCAACCGAGCCACGCCGCCCCATAATGCATTTTGCAGAAAAGGTGGCACCCCCCGCGACCACAAAAGGGACAAGCGGTAGAAAATGGATGGATGGTGTTACACATTATAGATGTGATAGATGTGTGCTGTTAAAACAGCATAGCACACAGGTTGGAGAGCATAATAACATGAATGTGTAGGCCAGGGAAACATCATGACAGTAGTACACACAAAAAGTCTTAGCAGATCCCATGCAACACGCCTACTAAGATTACACACACATTTATAGTTTGCACATGCTGTTTAACATGCTATTTGGACCTAAGTAGATCGAGCCCTGTCTTTGGAAGGGAAATAACGCTCAAACATGGCCCACCATGGAAATGACATACAATATGACAAGCAGGTAAAAACATTACAGTGACTTTTACATTCACCACATGTCAGGTCGGAGCTGAAATTAACATGCGCAGACCTGGACAATGACAAACTCAAGACCCTTTTTAAAAACGAGTGCACACTGATACATGCATGATTGTTTCCCATAAGCCTTCATGGCAAATCAGGACACACAAGCAAGTTGACATCTGGTTAACATCCTTGGCGAAAGTCTCTGTCATGACCAGCTTCTATCCCAGAATTCCCTCAACTTCTGGTGGGATGTTTTCACAAAAACAGCGGGTGCCTGGACCCTGTCAGCATTTTGCCAAAAACCTCAATTATACAGACTCCCTTAATTAAATCAGCTTTGATTGCTATTTCAACTGACGGGAATAACATGGAGCTGCGTGTTCGTCATCCCCGCCCGTCCGTCTCTTTCTGTCCTACTGCTGTTGAATTCTTACGTACAGTTCTGTTCATCATGTCTGGATATCATCTGGGGTCAGGCTTTTATATTGAGCCTGAAGAGCTTTGTAGCACGGACAGGTTCCTGACATCATGCACCAGACCTCTGTGACGGAATGAGCATTTAAAGAGAGCAGCCAGCACTTACATCTAGACACACAAACAGGACACACACACAGAGTGACATGCAGTCAAGAGGAGTACCAGAGTCAAAGGGTGTGTACACCACTATATGACCAGAGGTCCACAATAGTTCTTTATTTGTGTCTCTAAGACAGGGGTCGGCAACCAAAAATGTTGAAAGAGCCATATCGGACCAAACATTTAAAAAACAAATCTATCTGGAGCCGCAAAAAATTAAAAGCCGTATATAAGTGTTATAATGAAGACAACACATCACTGTAAAAAAAAAAATCTGTAAAAAAACGGTCATCTACTGGCAGCTACGGCTGCCAAACGAAAACCATAAAATTAAAGTAAAACATTGTAATCCAATCCAATCCAATCCACTTTATTTATATAGCACATTTACACAACAAGAATGTTTCCAAAGTGCTGCACAGCCATGTTGAAAACAATATTAAAAACAATATTAAAAACAATATTAAAAACAATATTAAAAACAATATTAAAAACAATATTATGCTACACCAATGACTGAATAAAAACAAAGAATAAATGAATAGAAAACCAATACATAGACAATATAAAAAATAAATATGATTAAAAACGATTTTAAAGGGTAAAACCAATTAAAACAGTAAAATAGATATCAAAATTTATAAAAAATACACAGGACAACAGAGGACAGAAGACCACACAACTCACGTAGTGTTAAAAGCCAAAGAATAAAAGTGGGTCTTAAGACGAGACTTAAAACACTCCACTGTGGAAGCAGTTTGAACATGGATGGGCAGAGTGTTCCAGAGTTTAGGGCCGACCACAGAGAAGGCCCTGTCTCCCCTGGTTTTAAGTCTCGTCCTGGGCACCACGAGCTGGAGCTGGCTCTCGGACCTCAGAGCGCGCGCATGAGTGTAAATTTGGATGAGGTCCGAGATATACTGAGGTGCCAGTCCATGTAAAGCTTTAAAAACAAACAGCAAGGATTTAAAATCAATTCTAAAATGAACAGGGAGCCAGTGCAAACTCCGAAGAATTGGGGTTATATGCTCGCGTTTCCTGGCCCCTGTTAAAAGTCGTGCTGCCGCGTTCTGGACTAACTGCAACCGGGAGAGAGCTTTTTGGCTAATGCCAAATAATGATCAAAAACATTATATTTACAGAAATTTTCATGAAATGTTTTGCGGAAAAATATCGTAATTTTACAGATTTTTACTAAATCATTAAGATCAACCACCTTTAATAAAGTGACGATGCAAACAGTTCTGCAAAAAAATACCTTTATTCTACAGAGTTTTCCCAAATTATTACGATCAAACACCTTTAATGAAGTGACAATGCTGGCAGTTCCACAGAAAAATACCATTATTTTACATATTTTTTCCTGAATTGTTAAGATCAACCACCTTTAATAAAGTGACGATGCAAACAGTTCTGCAGAAAAATACCTTTATTCTGCAGCATGGGTGTCAAATTTGGCCAGCCGTGTAATTTCACTTGGCCCTTGAGGTGATATCAAATTAACACTAAAGCTGGCCCGCCGATTATATATTGCGGCGGTGCACACCGCATTCACCGCTAATTCCAATACTTGCCAACCCTCCCGGGAGTCTTCCATACTTCAGCGCCTCTCCCGAAAATCGTCACGTCTGCTTTACAGCCAGTTTAACGAGTGCTGACCCAGTCACATGACATGTGCAGCTTCTGTGCGCACACACAAGTGAATGCAACGCATACTTCATCAACAGCGATACAGGTTACACTGAGGGTAGCCGAATAAAAAAACTTTAACACTGTTACAAATATACGCCACACTGTGAATCCACACCAAACAAGAATGATAAACACATTTCGGGAGAACATCCGCATGGTAACACAACATAAACACAACAGAACAAATACCCAGAATCCTTTACAGCACTAACTCTTCCGGGACTCTACAAGGTGTGTGTGGGGTGGGGGGCGGGGTTTGGGGGTAGCGGGGGTGTATTTTGTAGCGTCCCGGAAGAGTAAGTGCTGCAAAGGATTCTGGGTATTTATTCTGTTGTGTTTATATTGTGTTACCATGCGATGTTCTCCCGAAATGTGTTTGTCATTCTTGTTTGGTGTGGATTCACAGTGTGGAGTATATTTCTAACAGTGTTAAAGTTTTTTATACTGGCGCCGTCAGTGTAACCTGTATCGCTGTTGATGAAGTATGCGTTGCATTCGCCCGTGTGTGCGTACAGAAGCCGCACATGTCATGTGACTGGGTCTGAACGATGTTAGAATGGATGAAAAGCGGACATGACGATAGCTCGTAGAGTACGTTAAAGGTTAATTTGTTCAACTTTGGCCCGCGGCTTTGTTCACTTTTAAATGTTGGCCCACTCTGTATTTGACTTTGATACCCCTGTGTTAGTTTGTTAGTATGGACATAGACTTTTTATTTTTTTTATTTTTATTTTTTTATTTTTTTATAATGTCCTGCCCAGCTTCTCGGGCAAATCATATAGCAGATGTAGATGCCCATATCGGCTGTTCAGATTTACTTTACAAAAGAGAAGTGTAGGATACTTCTCTTGTTGCCTTACTTGTATTTTGACTTTATTAAATGTATTTATATTATCATTTGGTGCAGCCGGGCCGGAGCAGGAGGGGATAGAAAGAGAGAAAAAGGAAGACAGAGGGGGCAATTGTGGGGACAAGAGGGGGATTAGACAGAGAGACAAAAACAACAACAGCAAACACAACAACAACAACAACAACAACAACAGAGCAACATCAGCAAATACGACATGTACAAATATGATGGTAAAAGTAATAGCAAATAAGCAGTTAGCGAAAATTAAAAAAAAAAAATACAGAAATGACAATGAGCATTATTACACTAAAAATGGAGCAATATGAATACCAATAGAAATAGTGCTATTGATAATAAACAATACCAGTACTTTACCTTTATTATCAACAATACAATTGTTCAAATGCAACAATACATATACGTAATGATAACTTGAGATACGAAAGAATGCAGAAAAATGGAGGGGAAGAAAGAGAAGCAACCTACATTAACCTTGTAGATTGTTATAGTAACAATAGGTTAAGCTTTGTCAGTGTGCCATGTGTTATACCCAGTTTACCCTAGGGCAACAACGTTAATATATGTTTGATGAAACGTGATTATGTGCATGAGTGCATGTGTGCATATGTACTTGTATATGTACAGTATGTGTATGTGTGCTTGTACAGTGAATGTATATGTACAGTATGTGTATATGTGTGTACAGCGAATGTATATGTACAGTATGTGTATACAGTATGTGTGTTTGAACAGTGAATGTATATGTACAGTATGTGTAAATGTGTGTTTGTACAGTGAATGTATATGGACATAGACTTTTATATAACAAGCTACATATTTAATGAAAGATAATTACTGTAATTTTACATGAATTTGAAAGTAATTTAAGAAAACAGAAAATGCTATGTATAATTAATTTGGTATTTTTCTGTAAAAAAAATAGAAATACCAGTATACATAATTTGTCATTACTGGCATATTACTTAAAATAACAGGCGGATTGTTTATTTACAGATAATGTCTTCAATTCTACAGTTTTATATACTATTTAAAAAAAAAAAGAAAAATTACAGTAGAAATTTAGAGTAAATTAACCATAAAAATAGGATTTTTTTTTACAGTGATGATGTAAGTGTCTATATTAGCTATATTAGCCTATTATCAAAATGACTACGTGTCACAGGCTGAAGCAAATCTTCGTTGACAGAAATTTTGAAATGTAATATTTATTCTACACATTTTTACAACATTAGAAACCATTAGTAAATCAGAGGCTACTCAGAAGGTCATATAACTCCTGGAAATTACTGGCTTTTAATGGCAAAAGGTACATATATGTGTGTCAAGTTATAGGCTGTCTTCTTTTAATGGATTTATTACAATCCTTGCAAGCTAGGTAATGTTTGCTGTGGTCTGGAACAACATGCACACAAACAACTATCAGAAATGCAGCCAATGTTACATACAGATCGTCGTAGTCGGCGATCACTTGAAACGGGTTTGATTGTCCTCCTGTTGGTGGGATTGCCTTCAGGAGAACGCCTATGCGTTGAATCTTTTAAAGTGGGGAGACTGGTGCACAGACAGCCACCACACTGTCCTTGGCAAAGAGAAGGCCAGGGTCCAATAGCATGGAGACCAAGACAATTGGGGGCCCATCTTTGCTGCAGCCTTCCGCCTTTGTGACCATTGTGGAGCTTCTATGCAACCATCATGCACCCACTCCGCCGTTGAGGTCTTTTTCGACGAGGGAGACGCGCGGACTCCAACGTCACTTCTTCGCTGTGGGGAGCTGTATCCGGTGGCAAGGGAAACCCAGGACAACCGGCACTTCCTCACAGCTGCAGGAAGCTGCCGGAGCTCCGGTCTGTCGGAGGACCGCCTTTGGTGCGCCTACCAGCACTTGCTTTTCTCTCAGGGTGCGCATCCCTAGCCTTTTGTCTTCCCAGACTAACCCACAAGGCAGCTACAAAGAGATAATGTGTCATGAGACATGCAAATATAAATTAAATACAAACAGGATAAAAGTAAAGGATATTAAATTAGCTGAAATATACCTACAAATGAGGCATAATGATGCAATATGTACATACAGCTAGCCTAAATAGCATTTTAGCATTGATTAGCTTGCATGCATGCACTGACCAAATATGCCTGATTAGCACTCCAACAAGTCAATAACATCAACAAAGCTCACCTTTGTGCATTCACACACAGTGTAAAACGTTTGGTGGACAAAATGAGACAAAGAAGGAGTGGAAGATTGTACATGTAAACAAACTGTTGCGTCACATTCCACACTATGGTGAGTTCAAGAACCGGTGAAATGAGTAGGACAAAACGATGTTGACCAAATATTCTCATTAGTGAAGCATACACACAAATATATTAAACAGTGGGCTTTCTAACAATTGGAAAGGTTTGTGTCATGTTTGTCCTCAAACAAAAAACATAGTAAAACAAAAAACAATTTTTTCCCCAATCTTTTTTTAATTTTCAATCCTTTTTAAAAAATGCTCCAGGGAGCCACTAGGGTGGCACTAAAGATATGCATGCGGCTCGAGAGCAGCGGGTTGCTGACCCTCGCTCTAGAGGATGTGTTACACTTACTGTCTTTGTATATATTTGCATGAGAACCTGTTGTGTGATTCTGTGTTCTGAGAATATTTTTGCCACAATTTTGCCCAAACATTGAACCTAACAAACCCAATGCCCAAACAATGAATCCCACGTTTTAGTGATCAGAGCCTGTGTTTTTTTTTTATTATTTACGATCGCAAAATAAACCATCATGGGGCCAAAGAAAGTTGCGAGTGCCAGCATAAGGTGAGTAGTGCTGTTGAATTCAAGAAAGAATCATAGCAAAATACAAGGAGGGCTTGCTTTCCCGTGCCGTCATTCCTTCTTCCTCCTTAACCAACAAGTCTTTTTTCATTCCATTCGTCATTTATATGTATTTCACTTGGTTTTATGCATATACAATTATAATAATTATGTGTAAAGGGAGTTTTTTGTTCATGTTTTTAAGTGTTTAAAATGAATGAATTGCCGTCCATCCAACCATCTTCTTCTGCTAATCCGAAGTACGGTTGCGGGGGCAGCAACCTAAGCAGACTTCAATCTCCCCTGCTAATTTGTCCAGCTCTTCCCGGGGGTTCCTGAGGCGTTCCCAGGCCAGCTGGGAGACATAGTCTCTCCACCGTGTACTGGGTCTTCCCCGTGCTCTAAACACCTCCCCAGGAAGGCATTTGGGGGTCATTCTGACCAGATGCCCAAACCAACTTATCTGGCTCCTCTCGATGTGGAGGAGTAGTGGCTTTACTCAGAGCTCCTCCCGAATCACAGAGCTTCTCACCCTATCTTTAAAGAGCAATGGAGACGCGTTCTCTGGAGTGATGAATCACACTTTTCCATCTGGCAATCTGATGGACGAGTTTGGGTTTGGAGGTTGCCAGGAAAATTATACATTTCGGACTGCATTGTGCAAAGTGTGAAATTTGGTGGAGGAAGAATTATGATGTGGGGTTGTTTGTCAGGAGTTGGGCTTGGCCCTTTAGTTCCAGTGAAAGGAACTTTGAATGCTCTAGAATACCAAAACATTTTGGACAATTCCATGCTCCCAACCTTGCGGGCCCCTTTCTCTTCCAACATGACTGTGCACCAGTGCATAAAGCAAGGTCCATAAAGACATGGATGACAGAATCTGGTGTGGATGAACTTGACTGGCCTGCACAGAGTCCTGACCTGAACCCGATAGAACACCTTTGGTATGAATTACAAACCCCGTTTCCATATGAGTTGGGAAATTGTGTTAGATGTAATTATAAACGGAATACAATGATTTTCAAATCCCTTTCAACCCATATTTAATTGAATGCACTACAAAGACAAGATATTTGATGTTCAAACTCATAAACTTTATTTTTTTTTTGCAAATAATAGTTAACTTAGAATTTCATGGCTGCAACACGTGCCAAAGTAGTTGGGAAAGGGCATGTTCACCACTGTGTTACATGGCCTTTCCTTTTAACAACACTCAGTAAACGTTTGGGAACTGAGGAGACACATTTTTTAAGCTTCTCAGGTGGAATTCTTTCCTATTCTTGCTTGATGTACAGCTTAAGTTGTTCAACAGTCCGGGGGTCTCCGTTGTGGTATTTTAGGCTTCATAATCCGCCACACATTTTCAACGGGAGACAGGTCTGGACTACAGGCAGGCCAGTCTAGTACCCGCACTCTTTTACTATGAAGCAACGTTGATGTAACACGTGGCTTGGCATTGTCTTGCTGAAATAAGCAGGGGCGTCCATGGTAACGTTGCTTGGATGGCAACATATGTTGCTCCAAAACCTGTATGTACCTTTCAGCATTGATGGCTCCTTCACAGATGTGTAAGTTACCCATGTCTTGGGCACTAATACACCCCCATACCATCACAGATGCTGTCTTTTCAACTTTGTGCCTATAACAATCCGGATGGTTCTTTTCCTCTTTGGTCCGGAGGACACGACGTCCACAGTTTCCAAAAACAATTTGAAATGTGGACTCGTCAGACCACAGAACACTTTTCCACTTTGTATCAGTCCATCTTAGATGAGCTCAGGCCCAGCGAAGCCAACGGCGTTTCTGGGTGTTGTTGATAAACTGCTTTCGCCTTGCATAGGAGAGTTTTAACTTGCACTTACAGATGTAGTGACCAACTGTAGTTACTGACAGTGGGTTTCTGAAGTGTTCCTGAGCCTATGTGGTGATATCCTTTACACACTGATGTCGCTTGTTGATGCAGTACAGCCTGAGGGATCGAAGGTCACGGGCTTAACTGCTTATGTGCAGTGATTTCTCCAGATTCTCTGAACCCTTTGATGATATTACGGACCGTAGATGGTGAAATCCCTAAATTCCTTGCAATAGCTGGTTGAGAAAGAATATACTTTTATACCCAATCATGGCACCCACCTGTTCCCAATTTGCCTGTTCACCTGTGGGATGTTGCAAATAAGTGTTTGATGAGCATTCCTCAACTTTATCAGTATTTATTGCCACCTTTCCCAACTTCTTTGTCACGTGTTGCTGGCATCAAATTCTAAAGTTAATGATTATTTGCAAAAAAAAAATGTTTATCAGTTTGAACATCAAATATGTTGTCTTTGTAGCATATTCAACTGAATATGGGTTGAAAATGATTTGCAAATCATTGTATTCCATTTATATTTACATCTAACACAATTTCCCAACTCATATTGAAACAGGGTTTGTATATTTGTAAGTTTTGATATTGCAGTATTAACAGACAGGTAAAAAATATATATTTTATAAAAAACAAAGAATTTATGTCAACTGCTGTAAAGAAAAACTGTTTAAAAAAAATGTATATATAGATAAAACCAGTATTTATGTCCAGTAAAGAAAGACTGTCATTATTAATTTGTTTAATATTTAAAACAAGTATTTATGTTAAGTGCAGTTGTTGATGTTAAATAAAGGGATTATTGGCAAAACCGCTTGTCATTTTTATGTTGAGGCGGCGGGGGTAATGTCGGTAGCTGCATTGCTGAATGTAACTAATAAAGTAACTTGCAATCTAACTTAGTTACTTTTAAAACCAGCTAATCAGTAGGAGGAGTAATCAGTAGTCAGATTAGTTTTTCAAGGTAACTGTGGCAACACTGTTCAGCAAGACAATGCCAAGCCACGTGTTACAACAGCGTGGCTTCATAGTAAAAGAGTGCGGGTACTAGACTGGCCTGCCTGTAGTCCAGACCTGTCTCCCATTGAAAATGTGTGGCGCATTTTGAAGCCTAAGATACCACAACGCAGACCCCGGACTGTTGAACAACTTAAGCTGTACATCAAGCGAGAATGGGAATGGAATGGCACGTTCATATGTGAGTCAAGGCAGGTGGCCAAATACTTTTGGCAATGTAGTGTATATTAGCAAACAAACAAAATGAGTTGATGATTATTTATCTAAATATGTAACATTCGATTAGTCTACCTGTCACTATCAGTGGTGATTGAGCTAATACTACAAGGGAACTTCAACTTTCTCTAATATGTCAAATACAAGAGGTCAAATATGTACTTTTGTGTTTACATTTCATTGATTAAATAAGCACTAGAATGAGGTCAACTTTTGATCAGAATCAGCTACTTCCGCAAACAGCTGATTCAACTTTCTTCTCATTCATTGTGTTAGCGTCACAGTGCATTAAACCGTGTTGAAGCCGAGCGTCGATTGACTTCAGTGGGGGACCATAGGGTGGGTCGTTCCACTGCAGCCAAACTAGACAGTCGTTGTCTTTGTCTCGCCTATCAGACGCTGAGCGTCTCTGGAAGGGAATGGAAAGTGGGCAAGGCCTCAGCTGGCTCGGATGATGCGTGTTCGCATGATGGTTGGATGATCTGTCTAAGACTAATTCACTTTTTCGAATGACAGAAAATGAGCGAATTAGTGATCTTGAAATATGAACCACTGTCAGAGTTGATATGGAGAATTTTACAGTCTTTTAGGTGACATTTTTCATTGTAGAATCTAACATTTTTGTATCCTCTATCTGTAATTGTAGACTGTATTTGTGTTTAGACAGTAGCTGAAAATGAGCTTCCCGACTTAAAAAACCAGCAGCCGCCACTGCTCTCTATATATAACTGGCATACAACAGACAAGATGAACAAAGATACATTATTTGTGGTCGCTTGTAATCGTCAATTTCCGACCAATTCAATGAAATCGTATAAGTATCGGCTATAATAAGCCATTTTAGATAAAACTACATGTTAGTATCTAGTATGTGTGATAAGGCTTTTTTTTTTTTTTTTACAGTCAAATGTACACTTCCCTTTTAGTGTGTTAATTTTTGTTGTCAGATTAGGACTGCAACAATTGATCAATTAAATCGATTAATTTGATTAAAAAAAAAGCTTTGATTTATGTTCTGTAGCTTTAAATTATTGTTTATCAAGTGCAACTAATAAAAATTGATAAAATCCGGACTGCATGGAGTGCCCGGTACTTTAAATATGCTAACGTTGTTTCTGCACAGTTGCTGCAATAGAGCGCACATGAGGTGTGTGTGTGCTGTGATCTGTGTGGCGGCGAACAACAGAGTTTTTTTATTCTGTTTTTTTTTTTAAATTAATGCGCACATGGTAAGTTTTATTGTTCATGATGTGCATTTATTAGAAAAAAAAATCGTTATTTCAACTTTTTTCCCTAAAATATGCATTGAGGCTATTAAGTGTGTTTTACCCGATTATTCTATTCATCGGAAAAAATAGATTACTCGATTACAAAATTAATCAATAGCTGCAGCCCAAGGGTAGGCATTTAATTGTATTATTTACATTATGCACCTGGCTGCATATAGTTTGTTGATGCACTGTGCTCCTGAACAAAATCCTGACACTTCTGTCAATTTGAATTTTGTTTCCAAGTGTTTTTAACAAAATTGTAAGCACAGCAATCAAACGCAAAAAGAATAAAAAAACAATGTCAAATAATGATCAAAAACTGTTTTTTAACTGAAACAGGCTGTTCATTGGCAGATGAAAAGTTTAAGACCATTGTCTTAAAAAGCCAATCTGCACTAAAATGTGCTATTTCCTGTCAGACAATCACTCTGTCATGACTTTCAGCAACATTGTTGAAATGCAAAAGCAACATCTGAATAATCATGTATAGTTTGATAAACATTGTTCTGCAGCTCTGAAGTTCTGATCGGAAACTGATATATACAATGATTTAAAACAAAACAAAATGGCGCTTTACTATATACACTGTACATACTATATATATATATATATATATATATATATATATATATATATATATATATATATATATATATATATATATATATATATATATATATATATATATATATATATTCATTTACTAAAGCATTTAAGGTCTAACATTGCATGAGGTGTTTTGGTAGAAATATTTTTTTTCCGTAGAGTGAAAGTTTGTGTTGAACATGAAAGGTATTTTAGCTAATGATGTAGTGGAGTAGCAGTAGTGGAAGTGGCGTGACCGTGCATTTATTAGGAAGCGTCATTATGTTATTATGTCTTGGCTCCATTCCCATCTCTTACATTCTTTTTGGGGGAGTGCAAAACGTTTTAAAAACGATAACAGACCAAAAATCATCTCAAACAATTTCCAATTTGAGTGCATTATGAGGACACACCTCTTTTCCCCGAGTCAAATGTATGATGTCATCATGAGGAAGGTGAAACTTTCTAATTGTGTTCACACTTAATTCACGCAATCATATGCACACTTTATATTTGGCTCTGGTTCACTATTACGTACTATTACTAGTCACTATTTGGATAAAGTGATAACCTGATTGGACATCGTGATGTAATACCACACTAAAACTCACATATTCAAATTAGCAATGCTGAGTTACAGTAGAGTACATTTTAGTTTATATCGTAGCGATATTAATACACTTGGGGTGTAATAATTGATCGATAGATCGATTTGTATTCCTAAATTTCAAGTATATCAACCTGTGCTCGGCAAGTTTGGCTTCCAAGTAGGGATGTCCGATAATATCGGACCGCCGATATTATCGGCCGATAAATGCTTTAAAATGTAATATCGGAAATTATCGGTATCGGTTTCAAAAAGTAAAATGTATGACTTTTCAAAGCACCGCTGTGTACACGGACATAGGAAGAAGTACAGAGCACCAATAAACCTTAAAGGCACTGCCTTTGCGTGCCGGTCCAATCACATAATATCTACGGCTTTTGACACACTCACAAGTGAATGCAAGGCATACTTGATCAACAGCCATACAGGTCACACTGAGGGTAGCCGTATAAACAACTTTAACACTGTTACAAATATGCGCCACACTGTGAACACACACCAAACAAGAATGACAAACACATTTCGGGAGAACATCCGCACCGTAACACAACATAAACACAAGAGAACAAATACCCAGAACCCCTTGCAGCACTAACTCTTACACACCCCGCTACCACCTACCTCACCACCCCCCAACCCCGCCCACCTCAACCTCCTAATGCTCTCTCAGGGAGAGCATGTCCCAAATTCCAAGCTGCTGTTTTGAGGCATGTTAAAAAAAAAAAGCACTTTGTGACTTCAATAATAAATATGGCAGTGCCATGTTCGCACTTTTTTCCATAACTTGAGTTGAAGTTGTTCTCTTATTTTGGAAAACCTTGTTACATTGTTTAATGCATCCAGCGGGGCATCACAACAACATTAGGCATAATAATGTGTTAAATCCACAACTGTATATATTGGTATTGGTTGATATTGGTATCAGTAATTAAGAGTTGGACAATATCGGAATATCGGATATCGGCAAAAAAGCCATTATCGGACATCTCTACTTTTAAGAGATCCAAGATCGTTTCAAAAGTGGATCGATCGATTTTATCGATACTAGATAAAACATAAGATTTAAGAAAGACAGACTTAATATGAAGTTTAGTCCTTTTAATAATAAAGACGTTAATGCTACGGTACCGTGGCATGTTGATGACGTCTTTCCAAAATGCGGAGAAACGTAAGGAATTATACTTGCAGGTAAGAAGAATGATTTATTCTTCATAAACGTGCAAAATACAAAATAAACAAAACAAGCGTGCCTATAGCACGGGAAAGCTAACGGAGTAGCTCGCAAGAAAAGCTAAGCACATGAACCGGGTGAAGCTTAGCTCAGGAATAGAAAATAGAAAAGGTCGTCGTAACTTGTTGCATGGAAGCAAACAAAAGCACCAGACTGAGTGAGGCGACAGGCAGGACTAAATAGCTCTCTGATTAGTGCCCGGGAACAGGTGAGCGTCCCGAACACTAATCAGAGGCAGGTGAAAATAATCAGCACCCATGACCAGAGGTGGGTAGTAACGCGCTACATTTACTCCGTTACATCTACTTGAGTAACCTTTGGGATAAATTGTACTTCTAAGAGTAGTTTTAATGCAACATCCTTTTACTTTTACTTGAGTATATTTATAGAGAAGAAACGCAACTTTTGCTCCGCTCCATTTATCTACATTCAGCTCGCTACTCACTACTGATTTTTATCGATCTGTTAATGCACGCTTTGTTTGTTTTGGTTTGTCAGACAGACCTTCAAAGTAGGATCTATCGCATGCTTGCGTTTTACCAATCAAATGCAGTCACTGGTGACTTTTGACTCAGTTTCACCAATCAAACAGAGCCAGGCGGTCACATGATTAACAAGCTTAAGCTTACATGAACTCAACGTCAAATTTGAGGAAGCACATCGCGGTAAGTAACCTTAGTAGATATTTTGGCTGTCACCGTAGGCTGATGTTAGCTTCCCTGCTATGTATCACTGTCAAATGTACATCGTGTGGGGACATTTATTAACGCACTGAAGCCTCATAGACACACACACACACACACACACACACACACACACACACACACACACACACACACACACACACACACACACACACACACACACACACACACATGCATAGAAACACCAATCAGTGTGTCCCCAGGTGCAGCCCACACCTATCAGTTTATGGTTTGCGTAAAGGCTAACTTTTTATTTTCCTTTGTAATCTCTGCCTACTGAGCCTATGGTGTTGTTAAGTTATTGTGGCTCAATTTGCCTTATTTTTTTTATGTTAATGTATTATTATTTAATATATATTATTGTTTTAGTTGCTTAAGAGATATTCCTGGCTCTGAATTTGCTCATTGCTATTTGTATGTTTTTGTGCATTATTTGTTGCCGTCATCATTAAACGAACAGGTTACTCATCAGTTACACAGTACTTGAGTAGTTATTTCACAACATACTTTTTACTTTTACTCAAGGAAATATTTGAGTGACTACTCCTTACTTTTACTTGAGTAATACATCTCTAAAGTAACAGTACTCTTACTTGAGTACAATTTCTGGCTACTCTACCCACCTCTGCCCATGACAACAAAGAAATACAAAACGGGGTGCTGAAACCTAACTTAAACAACAAGTGAATCAAAAACGTAAATAAAATATGATCCGGGCAACGGATCCTCACCGTTAAAAAGTTAAATCTATTTTGCCGTCTGTGGCGTCATTAAAACAAAAATGCCGGATATCCACGGTGGTCGAGAAAGGTCATAACAAACGCCACAAACAATAGCGTAATATTAGTGACACGTGTGTATGTGTGCCTTTAAGAGGTGGTAACGTTGCGTGTGACGTGTGTAAGAGCGACAGTCTACTGAACACGTCCCGCGAGAGTTTGTGTGTCTGTGTGCCAAGTGTCTAAACGTGAGTTGTGGCGAAAAGCAGATTTTGTGTGTGTGTGTTTTGATTCCCTGAGTTTTTTACCGCTAGTTAAGAAACCGTCTTAGAGAGTGTATCTCCGACTTTGTTTCTCCTTCTCCACTGCGGGGCATTACAACATTATAACTTTTAGCTACAGCATGATTGCAAAAGCCACAACAAATCCAAATGAAAACACAATAACAAAGCCGCAACACAACTTTGAACCACAAAGTGACGTGGCTGACACAACGAAAGTGACAGCGGTGCAAGTTACCGCAACGCACCGACTCCCGGAACACAATAAGAAGTCATTTTCATCAGAAAAAAAAGAAATACAAAAGATGGCTCAAGGATGCTATGGAAATTAGGAAACGAGGGGCCAACACCATCAAAAGGGATGAGAGCAAACATGTTTCTGCACACCTGGGATGCTGTCCTTAGCCAACAGATACTGGAAACTTTATTTAGCAGGTAATCCTACTGTTTAAAAGTTGGTTACTGTAGTTTTATTGACATTTGCTTGAATGTTAAAAATGTGAGCACAAAAGGTTTCTTGTTAATTCAACCTAAAGTGTTAGTTGCACTTCATTCAAATAAAATGTGAATGTCTTGGACATGAATTGTTGTTTACTTGCTTGTTGGAATCCATAATTCATGTATACATCATTCCCTGACAAGAAGTAAAATAAATATATGAAACTTCACCTGCAGTGTCTAGTATTCACTATTTTATCCAGTATTTTATTATTTCACAGTAAGACTGGTTTATTTATTTGCTAAAAAGTTATTGAATTGATTTCAACTCACTGAATCATTTCAGACCGAATTGTTAAAAAAAAAAAAGAGATCATCTCTAAATCGTATCGCAACCACAAGCATCGAATCAAAATTGTTGTTAAAACGAATCGTTACATTCCTATATTACACAATTGCTTATACATTTGATTATTATGTAATTTTTATGTACACTCTAAAAATAGATAACATTTACAGACCTGTCAGTTCAGTTGCCGGATTTTACTGTAAAATATATGGTGTGTTTTTTTTTTTAAGCATTTTAAGCATTTTACTGTAAATATAAAAACAGCACCACTGTTGTTTTTTTTTACAATAAAATCCTGGAAACTGAGCTTCTATTTTTTTTTTTTTACTATAAAATCTACGGTATGATTGTTGTTTTTACAGTGTATTACTGTAAATGGAAAAACAGTAACACCCTTTTTTACGGTGCGGTTGCGAGAATTTTACTAATATAAACAGTGGTACTATTTTTATATTTACAGTAATATGCTGTAAAACAAACTAAAAATTGCATGGTAAAAAAAACTGGCAGCTCACTAGCCAGAATTTTACTGTAAAATAAAGACATGGTGGTCTTTAGAGCATAAATGAAAAACAGTGCTACTGTTTTTTTTTTACAGTACAATTCTGGCAACTGAGCTACCAGGTTTTTATTTAATTATAAAATCTATGATATCGCTGTTGTTTTAATTACTGTAAGTGGAAAATCAGTACCACGGTTCTTTAACAGTAAAACACTGGCAGTTCAGTTGCCAGAATTTTACCGTAAAATCTGTTATCCTTTTTACAATTTGATGTACAACTTGCATCCAAACCATACAACAAGCCGATATTTATGTATTTATTTCAATTTTAAACCAAAAATGTTAGGAATGTGTTAAAATATAGTATAACTTGCAATATTAGATAATATAAACGTTTAAAAGATGCAATTGCATGGAGTACATTAATTTGGAAAGAACAAACATACAAACCCCGTTTCCATATGAGTTGGGAAATTGTGTTAGATGTAAATATAAACCGAATACAATGATTTGCAAATCCTTTTCAACCCCTTTTCAGTTGAATATGCTACAAAGACAACATATTTGATGTTCAAACTGATAAACTTTTTTTTTGTGCAAATAATCATTAACTTTAGAATTTGATGCCAGCAACACGTGACAAAGAAGTTGGGAAAGATGGCAATAAATACTGATAAAAATGAGGAATGCTCATCTAACACTTATTTGGAACATCCCACAGGTGAACAGGCAAATTGGGAACAGGTGGGTGCCATGATTGGGTATAAAAGTAAATGAAAAAAGTAAGTGAAATGCTCAGTCATTCACAAACAAGGATGGGGTGAGGGTCACCACTTTGTCAACAAATGCGTGAGCAAATTGTTGAACAGTTTAAGAAAAACCTTTCTCAACCAGCTATTGCAAGGAATTTAGGGATTTCACCATCTACGGTCCGTAATATTATCAAAAGGTTCAGAGAATCTGGAGAAATCACTGCACGTAAGCAGCTAAGCCCGTGATCTTCGATCCCTCAGGCTGTACTGCATCAACAAGCCACATCAGTGTGTAAAGGATATCACCACATGGGCTCAGGAACACTTCAGAAACCCACTGTCAGTAACTACAGTTGGTCGCTACATCTGTAAGTGCAAGTTAAAACTCTCCTATGCAAGGCGAAAACCGTTTATCAACAACACCCAGAAACGCCGTCGGCTTCGCTGGGCCTGAGCTCATCTAAGATGTGAATTTGTGAATTATATTTATATAGCGCTTTTCTCTAGTGACTCAAAGCGCTTTACATAGTGAAAACCCAATATCTAAGTTACATTTAAACCAGTGTGGGTGGCACTGAGAGCAGGTGGGTAAAGTGTCTTGCCCAAGGACACAACGGCAGTGACTAGGATGGCGGAAGCGGGAATCGAACCTGCAACCCTCAGGTTGATGGCACGGCCACTCTACCAACCGAGCTATACCGCCCCGATGGGGCGGTATAGCTGATGAACTGATACAAATGAACAGATGAACTGATACAAAGTGGAAAAGTGTTCTGTGGTCTGGCGAGTCCACATTTCAAATTGTTTTTGGAAACTGTGGACGTCGTGTCCTCCGGACCAAAGAGGAAAAGAACCATTCGGATTGTTATAGGCGCAAAGTTGAAAAGCCAGCATCTGTGATGGTATGGGGGTGTATTAGTGCCCAAGACATGGGTAACTTACACATCTGTGAAGGCGCCATTAATGCTGAAAGGTACATACAGGTTTTGGAGCAACATATGTTGCCATCCAAGCAACGTTACCATGGACGCCCCTGCTTATTTCAGCAAGACAATGCCAAGCCACGAGTTACATCAACGTGACTTCATAGTAAAAGAGTGCGGGTACTAGACTGGCCTGCCTGTAGTCCAGACCTGTCTCCCATTGAAAATGTGTGGCTTATTATGAAGCCTAAAATACCACGACGGAGACCCCCGGACTGTTGAACAACTTAAGCTGTACATCAAGCAAGAATGGGAAAGAATTCCACCTGAGAAGCTTAAAAAATGTGTCTCCTCAGTTCCCAAACGTTTACTGAGTGTTGTTAAAAGGAAAGGCCATGTAACACAGTGGTGAACATGCCCTTTCCCAACTACTTTGGTACGTGTTGCAGCCATGAAATTCTAAGTTAATTATTATTTGCAAAAAAAAAAAAAAGTTTATGAGTTTGAACATCAAATATCTTGTCTTTGTAGTGCATTCAATTGAATATGGGTTGAAAAGGATTTGCAAATCATTGTATTCCGTTTATATTTACATCTAACACAATTTCCCAACTCATATTGAAACGGGGTTTGTATTTAGTAAGAAAAGATAAAGTACTATTAACTAGTATGTTATTTCCAAGCTTTAGGATAGGATAGGATAGGATAGACTTATTTATTATTACGATGGGGTTGCATGGTAATGCGCTGATCGTTTCCCCAAGATGCAGATGGACCTCCGAAAGCAGCGTGCAGGTGAGAAAGATGATTTATTTTAATAAATAAATCAGGCAAGAATACAAAACAGGAAAAAGTGTACCGATTGCACTAGAAGCAACGCTAAAGCTTAGCAAAAGATAACTTAGCATAGGAACTAGAAGCAAAGATATCCCAACGTAACTTGTTGCATGAAGCAAACAAAACATGATGGAGTGGGCCAGATCTGGCCCCCGGGCCTTGAGTTTGACACATGTTGAAATTAACTTTGTGTTTTACTATGAGGTTCATATATCGCTAATCACTCCCATACCTCCGTATCTGCATGTGAAGGAAAACTCTACTTTAGTGATTGGATTTCAGTGTTCCACAGGATTGCAGAATGACATAATCATCTAATTTGCATAATTGGCCATGAGTAAAAAAACATGAAAAGCAAAACAAATATGTTTGGAACCACAAACAGCCATCTTCTGTTATTTCTTTTTGTTCTCTTTTTTTATGTCACAAGAAAGTGTCGCCTGTGAGTGTTTATTGATGGGAGGATGGGCCAACCGCCGTTAAATTGTTTTATGTTAGGGTCTCCAAAAGAGGATCCACTAATTTTGTGGCTGGTTGCTTTTTGGATAAAGATCCTGGAGAAGACTCTGATTACCTTCCAAATAAAGTAGTACCTCAATTTACGAGCTTAATTGGTTCTGTGACGGAGCTCTTAACGCAAAACAACAATTCCCAATTGAATTAATGGAAATCAATCAATTAATCAAAGTTGACTTATATAGCCCTAAATCACAAGTGTCTTAAAGGGCTGCTCAAGCCACAACGACATCCTCGGCTCAGATCCCACATCAGGGCAAGAAAAAACTCAACCCAATGGGAAATCAATTTATTTAGTGCGTAACACGCCCCCACCACTTCCCCTAAACAGCACAATTTTAACATGCAACATGCTTCTTATAAAGAGAAAGAAACTTTTAGATTGGAAATATATTGTATAAAAGCCATATAATAGAGCATACTACTAACAACTACCAAATAGTTTATAATAAAGCACAGTATTTACCTTGGAGAGCGTATCTCCTTACAGCTGCTTCTCCGTCAAACACACCATCAGCAGCTTTTCCATATTTTCTGCAAAAAAACGTCCGCCATAAAAAAAATATACACATAAATTATTTGAACATTCTTGGCTGTTATTTGGTACAGACAAGCAGTGCTACGCTCGAATTGCTTCGCCAGCACGACACGCTGAGTTATGTTTCTGATTATTTATTTATTTAATTCAATGAATAACATTCACTTTTTCTTCTCATAACTCTCCTTCACACTCACTTTTTTCCTCCCTATGTTTGGAAAAACAAACTTATGTCCATCTCTAACTACAAGCTCATGATTGTGAGTAAGATCAGATGTTTTGTGCGGATCTTACGTTGTTTACGGTGTCATTTGGTACGTCAACTAATTGCGGGAATGCATGTAACACAAATATTTGCTTGCGACATAAAACATAGCAATTTAATCAATCAATCATGAATTCATGTTTATTTATGTAGCCATTAATCACAAATGCCCCGTAAGGCTGGAAAAAACCACAATAACATCCTCTGATCTGAAATCCACATCCAGGCAAGGAAAAACTCCAAAAGCCCAAAATTGGAAAAAGAAGAAACCTCCTGAATTTATTTTCGGAGGAAACATAAAGTGACTTAAGGATATAATCTATTTATATAATTTACATTTAATGAAATTTATGTTTATTGTATTTATTATTTTTATTTCATTTTATTTTGAGTATTCATAGATGTTTTATGTACTAAATTGACTGTAATGTGTATTAAATTAATTTTGTTAAATGAGGTCATTAGTGTTCTGTTGTTGAAAAAAATAATTAAATTATTATATCTCAGTGATGGGGCAGGACATTGCAAGCTTCTTTTCATACACTCACCATGACGTTATTATTTTTTATTTACCTTGTTAAAATTGTAAAAATATTGTTGGTTGTTGTGATCGAAATAAAGGATAACGTCTAAAGTCTAGAGACTTTAGATCAACCTGGATAGTAGAAGAACAAAGACGTAATCCGACAAGTTGGTACACTTTAACAGCCAACTTTGACCTGGAAATGGCGACAACGACACGGTTGGTTCCACCCCCTTTTGTTTGCGAGGATTATGAGACATTCTTCAGCTAAATGGGAATATATGAACATCCTAGCAGTCGGCATCCTAATGACAGCAGACATTGTACAGTAAGTGATATCTGTAGAAGGAAATCTGCAGTGAGTAGTAATCAGTGATGTTGGGAAAACAAAGTGAACGTCGTAATGCATTTCTGAAATGAATGCGCCGCGTATGCTTAAAATGACCAAAATTCATAAATATGAATTTGTCATTAAAGATGTGCCTGTTACTACATTACATACACATTTACATCATTTATATGAAACCCTAATGGAGGTGTTTGGATGTTTTTTTAAAGGCTTTATAGGTAGAATAGAGCGGCTCCCATACGCTCCATTGTAAGCTGACTTTTGATCGCATTTAGGCTATGTCTACACTAAGCCGGATAACCCCTTAAACGAATAATTATTCAGCATTAGCCCCGTTTCAGCCACACTAAACTATCGTTTAAGGTCCCCCTCCTCGGACAACGTTTTACACGGGTAAGTACGTGTATTTCTTGAATCTCCGGCTCTTGGCTTTGTATGTACTCATTGATCGTTTACAAACTGAGTTCGGAGAGGAAGTGACGCCAGAAAGACCGCGCCCCACACAGGAAGTGACGTCAGAAAGAATGCGCCACAGCCAGCTTCATAATAAAGCGGTTTCGTAACTGGGAGGTAACAACTGGAAATATGGAGACGAGTCATCCAGACATGCCCGTGTTTCTCCTTCCGTCTGTACAGACGCTTGTGGAAATCACACATGAATACCTTAAGAGAAAGCGATTGCAGCTATTTGGGATACAACACTTCTCAGACGGCAAGAGAACTTTCCAATGTCCAGGTCAGCTGTGATTCTATTTACCGAAAAACTTTGTCCATTTGTCGAAGGAGAGTCAACGAAAATGCGGGCTCCCGTGGATGTGATAAAAAACGTAGCGTGTGCTTTGTATTACCTGGTCGTTGAGGGACGACTACGGAAAACGGTGATTGCTTTTGGACTGGCAAAGCAGACTGTATCAGTTATTGTCCGCCATGTATGTCGCGGACTCAACGTCTAGGTCCAGAGTATATAAAGTCACCAAAAAAGAATGGACAATGAAGGTGAAGGCAAAAGAGTGAGGAGTGTCCTGACTGGATATATAGATCCCGAGATTGATTGTTGTAAAATGTTCTTTATCACATTGTGTAAACGTAAAAACGTGTCCAATAAAGATTTGATTAATTTATGATGGCTCAGGTGTGATTCACTACAATAGGGCCCCGCAGCACACTGGATTCCAGTTAATTGAAATACCACAACACTGGATATTGTTCAGATAAGTTACATTTAAGAACTTGCACACGAAGCAACACTGGAGGTGACTATGACTTGCGCATTTTCCACTCATGCATATTAGGTCTCGTTGCACCGGTGGACGGAGGGGGTCTTAAACGATGGCATTGTTGGATGTGGACACGGATAAGGTTAGGTGGGATAAACGGGGCCTTATTTAATATTTAGAATTAATTTAATAAATACATCCGTTGTCATGTCTTTCATAATGATTGTGAACTAGGGCTGCGAATCTTTGAGTGTCCCACGATTCGATTCAATATCGATTCTTGGGGTCACAATTCAATTATAAATCGATTTTTTTCAATTCAACGCGATTCTCGATTCAAAAACGATATTTTTCCGATTCAAAACAATTCTCTATTCATTCAATACATAGGATTTCAGCAGGATCTACCCCAGTCTGCTGACATGCAAGCAGAGTAGTAGATTTTTGTATTTTTGTAATTTTTATAACTGTAAAGGACAATGTTTTATCAACTGATTGCGATAATGTAAATGTGTTTTTACTATTAAATGAACCAAAAATATGACCTATTTTATCTTTGTGAAAATATTGGACACAGTGTGTTGTCAAGCGTATGAGATGCGATGCAAGTGTAAGCCACTGTGACACTATTGTTCTTTTTTATTTTTTTTTATAAATGTCTAATGATAATGTCAATGAGGGATTTTTAATCACTGCTATGTTGAAATTGTAACTAATATTGATACTGTTGTTGATAATATTCATTTTTGTTTCACTACTTTTGGATTGTTCTGTGTCGTGTTTGCTCTGTTTATTGCTGTTCTGAGTGTTGCTGGGTCAGGTTTGGTTTTGGAATTGGATTGCATTGTTATGGTATTGCTGTGTACTGTTTTGTTGGATTGATTAATAAAAAGAAAAAAAATAAAAGAAAAAAAAGAGAATCGATACTGAATCGTACAACGTGAGAATGGCGATTTGAATTCGAATCGATTTTTTCCCACACCCCTATTGTGAATGATAGGCAAAATTCCATACAAAGAGCAGTTCCCCTTTAAATATAAGTTTAAATTAAAAACATTAATTCACATAAGTAAAAGTGCGAAAACATTCTTTAATGGGGTTGCCTCCACATCAAATTCTGCTCAGGGCCCCCAATTTAGTCATTGGCAGCCCCACATTTGGCCCTATTTCAGGGACATGATCTGTCGTCCAGCAACACTCACTGTTGCACATGGAATTAGGCCAAAAACAAAGTAGTGTTTCTGTTATAACTCCGACATAAGCTCTTTTGGTAACTGTGTTTCTTTTTTGAGTGCAATTCAATCATCACTGATGATGTCATCTCAAATAGTCAGGTACAAGCATAATTGACATCCTGAAAATAATCCCTTTATTTTAAAATGTTTTATTTCAAGAACGGCTGTTTGCTATTGTGTCGACCAGCTTCACCTCAGTAAGCCTTCTTGGCAAATAGCCCACAGTTCTCTAAGTGTAAAAAAAAAAAAAAGACAGTGTACAGTTACCACTCTTCATGCAAAGACACAAACACACACACACACACAAATTCACATCCCTAATTTTGGCATGACATGTGTCCATCACCAAAAGAACAATGTTTCCAATCACAAATGTCAACTAATCAAGCAAAACTTCACATAATGCAGTAAATGTTATTGCGTGGGAGTGTGTGTGTGTGTGTGTATTGTGCCAAAGCAAAATATCATCTATAATCAAAGTAGACATAATTGTGTTTCAGTGCACTCAGGATGAAAAACCCACAGGACAAAGTAATTAGCGTGACCTTGCAGATGTAATCAGGAGCTCAGTGTCCACCAGCCTTTGTTCCACAGGGCCATCTTAAGCTTTTGTCTTTGCTTCTAGTTCCACAAAACAAACAACGAAAAGCAAAGTTGGAGCAGTGATTAGAAAAAATCAACAAATCCCCAGCAGGACATGAGCACATGGACCTCCATGCTGGGTTAGGCTCCCTGGAAAGGGTGACTCAAAGAGGTTGAAGAAAACGGGAACAGAGTGTCCTGGTTCCCTAACACCTGACACAAAAATGAACGTAATTAAAACATACATTTGCATATCTTCCAGACACAATTGAGTGAAATGAAACCTGCCATTATGTTCTTATCAGTGACGGAGCAGGAAAGAGCTAGGAACACATTTGGGGTGAAATTTCACATGAAGTGCCCTGTCATTCAATAATTGACATTTTACAGGTGCTTCTTCATGCAAAACAGGGCCCCCCACGAATCACGTTCCCCACGCACGTGTGGTCTACGTATAAGGAGGGGCGGCCCTGCTTGAGCCGGTGCCAAGAAGAAGGAATGAAATTATGGTACCGTTTGTTTTTGCGTGCAATGGTACACTATATAGACAGAATTCAGTCTGTACCTGCAAAGCTGAAAGGCTCAGGCCAAATTACAAGTTTGGTGGTGCTTTACCACAAAAGACCTGCCACAAGTGCTTGAAGGTGATATTAAGCAAGTAACATCCGTAAGTAATTTCATTTTGCTCAAATAGTATAGGAGTCTTGCTTGTAGGATTTATTAGCAAACATCGTTGTAGTTATAACATTTCCGCAACTGTGTATCAATGATCAAATTCTGCTCTAATTGCGGAATGCTGTATGTACCTAAAGACTGGTAAATTCACAACGTGATAACATAAAAATAAAGACAATGTCAGATTGTTTTCTTTGTTTAAAAAAATAGAGCAAGCACATTCTGAAAAGCTACAAATCATGTGGTTTGAATTTTTTTTATCTATCAGAAGATAAAAATGAATAATAATATCAAAACTAAATTACAGGATGTTATTCATTTAAAGGCCTACTGAAACCCACTACTACCGACCACGCAGTCTGATAGTTTATATATCAATGATGAAATCTTAACATTGCAACACATGCCAATACGGCCGGGTTAGATTAGTAAAGTGCAATTTTAAATTTCCCGCAAAGTATCCTGCTGAAAACGTCTCGGTATGATGATGTCTGCGCGTGACGTCACGGATTGTAGCGGACATTTTGGGACACCATTGTGGCCAGCTATTAAGTCATCTGTTTTCATCGCAAAATTCCACAGTATTCTGGACATCTGTGTTGGTGAATCTTTTGCAATTTGTTTAATGAACAATGGAGATAGCAAGAAGAAAGCTGTAGGTGGGAAGCGGTGTATTAGCGGACGGCTGCAGCAACACAAACATGTAGCGGCTACATCGTAGCCGGTGTTTCATTGTTTACATTCCCGAACGATGACATTGGCCTGTGGAGAACTGGGACAACATAGACTCTTACCAGGAGGACTTTGAGTTGATAATGCATGCTTGTGGAGATGGGACAACAGAGACTCTTACCAGGAGGACTTTGAGTTGGATACGCGCTACCGTGAGTACGCAGCTGCGGCTTCCAAACATTTGATTGCTTGCCCGTACGTGCGTGCCGCTATGTGCATGTCACGTATGTAACTTTGGGGAAATATATGTGCTGTATGAACTTTGGGGAGATGAACGGTACTTTGGGCTGTGGGATTGAGTGTGTTGTGTGGCTGTTTGATTTGTATTGGCGGGTTATATGGATGGGAGGGGGGAGGTGTTTGTTGTGTGGGATTAATTTGTGGCATATTAAATATAAGCCTGGTTGTGTTGTGGCTAATAGAGTCTTGTGTTTATTTACTGTTTTAGTCATTCCCAGCTGAATATCAGGTCCCACCCGCCTCTCACAGCATCTTCCCTGTCTGAATCGCTTCCACTGCCCTCTAGTCCTTCACTCTCACTTTCCTCATCCACATATCTTTCATCCTCGCTCAAATTAATGGGGAAATCGTCGCTTTCTCGGTCCGAATCGCTCTCGCTGCTTGTGGCCATAATTGTAAACAATGTGCAGATGTGAGGAGCTCCACAACCTGTGACGTCACGCGCATACCGTCTGCTACTTCCGGTACAGGCAAGGCTTTTTTATCAGCGACCAAAAGTTGCGAACTTTATCGTCGATGTTCTCTACTAAGTCCTATCAGCAAAAATATGGCAATATCGCGAAATGATCAAGTATGACACATAGAATGGATCTGCTATCTCCGTTTAAATAAGAAAATCTCATATCAGTAGGCCTTTAATTAACTCATATTCCCCAACTGATGTAATAACATCATGCAATTTATTATGTACATATGTAGCATCATCTACAACAAAATGTGTGAATTTGAACTCATTTCATTAATCCCACATGAAGTTAGAAGGGGATACATGTTATTTCAGCATATTAATGTGCGCCCGGAAAATATGTCCCCAGTCATAAGTACAACACGAAATGTACAAATTATCAAAAGCATTCATTTGGGTAGAAATGTCACATCTTACATTACCAACAACATCTTTGACAATCAAGGCATGAAAGTAACAATCCACATTTTGTATACTGTCACTAATAAGCAGCGTGAGTAAGTAGTGTCTAAACACGGAAGTCTTGCCTCTATCTTAACCCTTGTGTGGTGTTCGGGTCTGTGGGACCCGTTTTCATTTTTTTATTAAAAGAAAAATGATATCATTAATTAATTTTTCAAACTGAGACTTACTGACTTTGGCTCATTTTCTGTGAAGAACATATATCAGAATAGAACATATATCAGAATACATATCTAATGACCACATACCATACACCCCCCCTACACATTTCTATTACATATAAGATGTCCGGGTCCACTGGACTAATAGAAGTGTGGAAATTGATATTCTGTGTACCCACACACACACACACACACACACACACACACACACACACACACACACACACACACACACACACACACACACACACACACACACACACACACACACACACACACACACACACACACACACACACACACACACACACACACACACACAAAGCAGGCCTAGACAGGAGGACAGAGTGTAGGTACACAGAACATCAGAAGGTCAAATGTGCGAGAAAATGAGAGCAGACAGTGTTGACAAACAATGTTGCAACCTTGTGTGGGAACCGCAGGTGCAGAAACACAAAAAAAGAATCACTGAGGGATGCAGAAACTGGCAGAGAAATGTTCCGTGCAACGTTCATATTATTGTTATATGTGGACTCTGTACCGAGGATGTCGTTGTGGCTTGTGCAGCCCTTTGAGACACTTGTGATTTAGGGCTATATAAATAAACATTGATTGATTGATTGATTGATGATTGTTACTCAGCCAGCGTTTGTGGGTCTGATGGACCTGTTGCATTTTGTGGCTTTTAATGCCTCACAACAGATGTTTATTGGGATAAGGTAAACATCTGTTCAGTATTTTAACATAAAAGTGTTTGATTGTGAGGCATTAACAGCCACAAAATGCAACGGGTCCATCAGACCCACAAACGGCACATGACTCCGCTCTGTCTGAAATCATGCAGCTCTTGTAGCGGTGGATACAAATAATTACTATTGCGACATCCAGTGGACACATTTAGAACAGCTGTTTCTTTCATTGCAAAATTTCAGCTCATTTTTATATTTAGCAAACTCCTCTCAAGGGGCGGATAAAACCTGTTCGCGGGCTAAATCCACCCCGCGGGCCATACGTTTGACACCCCTGACCTAAAGTAAAGAAAAATCTAGCTTTTTATTTAACATTTTTTTAATTTTTCTGTGTTGTTGTTAGAGATGGGAATGGATACGATTTTTCCGGTTCCGATTACACTTTTGATTCTGCTTAACTATTTGGTTCTTTATTGGTTCTCTCATCAACTCTTATTTGGGGAAAAAAGATAACAATATGATGGATAAGCATAACTTTTGTTTAGTATAGACCTAACATTGTGACGATCCGTCACTTCATTTCTGTTTGTTTTCCTTGTTTTTGTATTTACTTCCTATCAGTGCTCTTATTTTGGTTTCCACTTCCTGCTTGTTCCGCTGAGCACTGTTTTTTTTCCTCACCTGCCGTTGATTGGCAGCCGGTCCACACCTGCTGCCAATCAACATGTATTCCTATATATGCCTTGTCTCGAGCACTCCACAGTGCTCGAAGATCACGCTCTATGTTTGGAACGTTTATGCAAGACTGCTTCATTTTCTGTTACATGAGATTAAAACTCATCTTACCTCCTCTTCGCTCTCCTGGTTCCTGCATCCTGGGGTCACAAAAACGGCAGCCATGCGAATTCCTTACAAACATGACCTTACAAAGCCAACATTGAGGTCTTAAGAGGCACATGGTGTAGAATAAACACTTTTGAAAATAGATTTTTTTTTAAAATCTGTAGAATTGAACAAAATACAACATGTGGAAATTACACAAGAATGTAACGTTTCGTAAAATAATCTTTGCCATCTGCCTAGAAGATATACCGTGCAAAGGTTTGTTTAGATTTACAAGGCGAAACTATTTTTTATAAATGATGACAGATGTGAACAAGAGCATGTATTGTCTATGTGTGATAATGTAAATGAGGTGTGGTTGTAATGTATAAGTATATGTCAATGAAAGGGCATTTTATGACTTTTCTTAATTTCATTACATGCTATAGTATAATTTTATTGTCCTGATTTTATTGCATGTTTTTGTATATTTTTAATTCAGGTAACCAGGGACTGCAGATGGAAATGAGCTATTTAGCTATAATCTGGTACAGAACATATCTGTCTTTGGGCTTAATATCTCTGTGCACTGTCCCTTCAAATAAAGACTAAACTAAACTGAACATGGGCTCATGGCATGCAACACAACGTTTGATATTGGTCGCGTCAAAGTCTCACCGCTGTGGAGATGTGTTATCGACGAGGCAGGAGGTGAAGAGGATGTGCAATAAAAAGATGTTCTGACAAAAGTTGGTCTGTTTGAGATTTTTGTGGTGGAAATGGAGTTAAGAATTCTGCATGTCACAAAATTCAGGAAAATTAAAAAGGCATCGTTTAGGACAACATTTGTATGTTTTCCTTTTTTTTTTTTTTTTAATTAGTGGTTCAGGCATCGTTTAAGCACAGGCACCGTTTCAAAGGTACACATTTGGCACCAAAATCAGTAAATATAATACCCAATATTACTCAGGAAGCCCTCCAAAAATTGGAGCTCTCAGCAGAATCTAATTTGGAGGACTGCCATGTAAAACCTTTTATTTATTTTATTTTTTTCAATATTTACTACAACAAATTAATGGAATTTTTTTTTTTTGTGTGCAAAATAAAATTTTTTTTTAACATTATTAAAACATATATTTACATATCTTCCTGACACATATCCAGCCAACTCTCCTATCAAGAACAACTGCCAATATAGTCTTATCAGTGACGCAGCAGAAAAGGGCTCGGTGGAATATGTCTAGGGTAAAATGTCTAATGTAGGGCACTGTCATTCAATATTTGACATTTTACTGCAAATCAGCAGCCCCCACGGATCCCAGGGTGCAGCTATGTACTACAGTTGAACCAGCAGTCAGTCCCATCTATGTCAAAGTCCCTGTCAACATGCAATCACTGAGTTTATCTGTTTGTTAGTTGGTTTTTAAGCATCAAAACACGAACAGTTATGGGAGGATTTTGATGAAATGTCCAAAAATGGGATAAGGAACAAAGTGATCAGATTTTGGTGGCGATCCTGATATTTTGATTTATCTTGCATTCAAATTACGAGGCTCGGCCTGTGTGTGTGTATGCTAGCGGCCTCGGCCCCGCCTCCACCTACAGAGTCAAAGAGAGTGGATGACTGACAAGAGGGTTCACGCCACTGCGAAGAGTGAACCCTCTTGCAGCCTGTTTGGAAGCGACAGACGAACAAAACAAACAACGCCCCCTTTTCCCCATTACGTTTATTTTTTTACACTTTTGCATTTATGTGAACCGACTTTTATACTTTATAGGTAATTACTTTGATGCATGTTTTGTACAAAAACAAATTCATATGAAATAAATTATTCAATAATTATCATTACAGTGAAAAAAACCTAATTCGACATATTGTATATCTTCAAGGGTTGAACCTCGTACAACTGCCATTATATTCTTATCAGTGACGAAGCAGGTAGGGGCTAGGAATACGTTCAGGGTAACATTCTCTTTGAAGCACCCTGTCATTCAAAAAATGATTTAAAAGAATATATATTTTACATTAACTTAGACTTAGACTTAGACAAACTTTAATGATCCACAAGGGAAATTGTTCCACACAATAGCTCAGTTACAAAGGATGGAAAGGATAATGCACACAAGGGCACAAAAAGAGGGTGAAAACAAAAGATATAAAGTAGACTAAAAAGGTACCAAAGTAGCAATATGAAATAAAACATATACGTAATATTTATATATTATATATAAATATATAATATATACTGATATTATATTATTATATTATATCATATTATTATATAATTTATACAATAAATTACAAACATGCGCTTCTTTATGCAAAACGACGCCTCACCCCATTGATCCTGTGGCCCTACTCACTTTGTGGGATCTGCTCACATTAATATTATATTATTCCTTTACAAAATTGTCCGCGATGACAGAAATTATCCGAAAGCCATAAACAAACATACTGGAGGGTGACGGATCCCACAATAAATATTGAAATATCCGTAAGCCATTATCTGAGGGCGACGGCGTCCAAGCAGACCTAAAAAGGTCTATTCAGAAAAAAAACTGAATTTTTGTCCGTAAACAACAATAACCTAGAGGGGGTCGGACTCCTACATGAAACATTGAAAATTTTCCGAATATCTTAACACTGAAAAGTATGCATGAACGTCAGAGTGTGTGGGAGTAATTGCCATTAGGCTATCACTCCATATTAAAGTTGTGAGAAGTAAATAGTGGGTTACTGTGGAAGCTTTAGGCAAGACACTTCCACTGGGGAACCAACTCCAGTAGAAGCGTCGTGTACCACTGTAATAATTTAAACCACTATCTTACAACAAAGAGAAAAGTAATCCTTATAAGTTCGGCTCTGTAGGGGACGACGGATTACTCCAAATTCTCAAAATGGAAAGAGGGACACAAAAAAACGCAGACCTGATATGGTCTATCAGAATCTATTGAAACCAAAATAGGAGACATCCAAATCTCCGAAGACCACACGAAAAGACAAATAAATTGATAATAAGGACATGCTAAATTATGAGGACTTAAGTAAACAAACAGCGAGTAAATCAGAGATAATGATATAAAAAAGGCTAAAGAAATCAATTTTTTGTGTGACACCAGAGCATGTAAAGTTAAAAAAGTTAAAGTACCAATGATTGTCACACACACACTAGGTGTGGCGAAATTATTCTCTGTAATTGACCCATCACCCATGATCACCCGCTGGAAGGTGAGGGGTGCATGTACAAGCACATGTAGAGAATAAAATGACTGTGCTAGGTTTAGCAATAGTATCAGATCATGAAGGAGGAATGAAAAATAGAAAAATAGATGGTAAAATTGAGATTGAGTGTGGAGAAAGACAGAGAGAGAGAGAAAAATAAAATAAGAGAAAACTCAAAGTGCTAAAGTGAGAGAAAAGTAAAAATAAATGAAGAAATGGGGGAAAAAAAAAAAAAAAAAATCAATAATAAGAAATAATGCTAAATGGAATAAACTAATACTTACGACAGAGATAATGTGGGGTATTGAAATAAGAGATGAAGAAAAGGTAGACTGAAGATATGCATGTATGTTTGGATATATAAAGAGCGCTTTTATATATACAAATATATGTGTATAATTAAATAATGGAACAAATAAAAACCTACATGAATAACTATAATAAGAGTTGAGATATATAGTATGATAAAATGATAAAGGGGGTTACATGTTTATTAGCTGAGGGAAGAAGAAAAAAAGAAGAGAAACCTCTTCAAGTGTTGCTGACCTTTGCCCTTAAGAGTGCAGTCACGCACCCACACACCACCTTGGGTGTGTGTGTGTGTGTGTGTGTGTGTGTGTGTGTGTGTGTGTGTGCGTGGCGAATTGGGGGAGGTGTGAAAATGAATTTATTACATGTGAGTTTAAAGTAAAAAGTAGGTTTAACTTTGAAGTGTAGTATAACATTCTTAGGTTAGATTATGTTTTAGACATTTGCAACACCATACATCTGAGTGTTGAGCTAAGATAAGATAATAACATAACATAGAATAAATAAGGAGGCAGGGCAATCAGGAAAACTATCAGCTAGCGATAGACAACTGTTTGCTTCGAATATTGGTGAATAATAATAATTGCAAATAAAAAATATAAACAATGGGAAGAATGTAAATTCAGAGTGTAAAAGTATAGATTAAGTGGCGTATAGACAGTTAAGTGAGTTTAAAATGTTACTTAAAAAATACATAAAGCAAGATGTATAACATTTGAATTAGGAGAAAAATAACATTAGCGTTATTAAATAATCTACATAGTGAAAGACACAAAATAAGCAAAATAAAAGTCCAATTATGCCAAAGAGAAGTAAAGGATCTAGAACGTTCTCTAAACAGAGATGGACACACTATTGTGGAAAATAGAAAAACAAAGTACGACAAGTACAAAAACCGCAAACAAAAGCAATTTAGGTAATTTCTAGGATTAACGAATTATTGTAGAAGTTGGAAACCAAATTATGATGAAATAGTAACTCTAAGTAAATTAATGAAAAATTGAATCATCTGTAGAGTGGAATTCAGAAGCTAAAGCAGCATTCTGTGAAATAAAAATAGAACAGAATGTGCGCTTGTTACAGTAACGAAAGTTTTGAATGCTATCAAATGACCATCAAATTGCTGAATGCAAGCGGCAGAACTAGAAGCATTAATAGAAGCATGTAAAGTAATGAAAGATCAAAAGGTCACAATATATATAAATATAGCCAAAATATAGGAATGATAAAGTTTAATTCGTATAAGAAAGAGAGAGAAAAAGAAAGAATAGAAGCAGCACAGCTACCAGCTAAAATAGCAGTATAATGCATCTTGGATGATAAACAGTTTGAAAAATGCATGTAAAAAGAAAAATAGACTTTATAAGGAGTTTATCAAATCGAGAACAGAGAATGCTGAAAAACGTTATAAGAACTACAAAAACAATTTGACCAATATATTGAGACAAGCAAAAAGGGAATATTACAAAAGAATGTTGCATAAAAATAAAAATAACAAAGGCTACATGGAATATTTTGATTAAAGCAATAGGGAATAGGACAAGGCGAACATAATTACCTAGATATTTAAAGATAATATGTTAATTGAAAACAAAGATGAAATTGTCAATGAATTAAATAAATTCTCTGTAAATGTAGGACCTAGCTTAGCAAACAAAATACCAAGAGCTAATGATACATCAGGGGATGTCTGGAAAAGGGAAAATAGGGTTATGCAGTCAATGTTTCTTAGTGAGATGACTTGAAAATCTTAGCCGATAATATTAAAGAGGAAATGGTTAAACTAAAATTGTGGTTTGATGTAAATAAATTATCTTTAAACTTGGAAAAGACTAAATGTATAGTATTCAGTAATAAAAGAAAGGTAGAAGTTAGTTTATCCATAAACAATGTGAAAATTGAGAAGTTGTCTGAATTTAGATTTCTTGGGGTCATTTTAGATGAAAAGTTGACATGGAAAGCTCATATATTGCATGTGAAAAATAAGGTATCTAAAAGCTTATTTATTTTGAACAAGGTTAAATAATAAAATGAGAATGTAATATTGCTCAATTATTCTACCTTATTTCAATTATTGTGCAGAAATATGGGGAAATACATATCACAGCAACATAATGCCTTTATTTCTTTCGCAGAAAAGAGCAATTCGTAAAATTTTTACAGTAGGATATAGAGACCACACAAATCTACTCTTCAGTAGGTCAGGATTATTAAAACTGAAAGACATTGTAGAATTGCATACTCTATAAGTGTTTTTCAAAGCTAGAAATAAAGTTCTACCGAAGGACTTACAAAAGTTACTTGTGTTCACATCTGAAGATGAGAACCACAGAAGGCCGTATGATTTTAAACTAAATAAGAGTGCCAACACATTTGAAGCAAATGTGCCTGTTTGTTGCTGCTGTGAAAGCATAGAATTCTCTAGACAAAGACTTAAAAAGCTGCAAGAATATTTTTGAATTTAAAAAGAGTTACAAAAAGAGACAACTGGCATTATATCAAACTGATTTTTGATTGTGATTGGACGTGTCATTTTGAAAATGCTTAAACGAAAATTAAAAGTATTTTGGAGTTAGGGTGTTGGTAGAGGTAATAGTGATAAAGTCATCTAAAATAATTTGTGTTAAAAAAGGGTCAGATAAATATAAGAATAGTATTCTTCCATCTATTCCTTTCTGATCGGTATAAGTGAGCAGCAATATTGAGCCAAGGTTGAACTCATGGCTCAACAGGAGGGATATGAATATTGTCATACAGAAGTACTATACTTCCTATAGTTTAATTCGTATAAAAAAAATTTTTTGTATACGACATCTAGGCATAGATTTTAATTAAACTAAATAAGAGTGAAGGAGAACATTATTGTCTGGTCATAGTAGATGCATTTTCAAAAAGTGTAGAAATATTTCCTAAAGGAAAAGCAGATGCACTAACGGTAGCAAAAGCATTATGCAAAGAGATAATAGCAAGATATGGTATAACTAAATCTATACAGTGACAATGGACCTTATTTTGTAAATCAATTGATCAAGAAAATAGAATCATTATTCCACATTGATATCAAAAATCACTGTGCTTATCATCCACAAAGCGCAGGATTAGTGAAAAGGACAAACGGGAATAAAATAAAAACAGATTATACAAAATGTATGGAAAAAACAAAACGTCCATGAACAATGTATAGATTTAGTAAAATTGTACAGTACATGAACATTACAAGTACAACAAGATTCAGACCATTTGAAATAATATTTGAAAGACCTTATCAGCTACTAAAATTTTGAAAAATCGATGAAAAGGAAACATGAGCATTCTCCAAGGGGGGAGAGATTGTAAATAACTTAAAAAGCAGTAAAGCTAGTGGAAAGACCAAGCTGAGTCCACTTAGCACATGGTAAAAAGTCATATAATGGGAAAAGTATTTGGGATTGTATTTACATTGTAAAAATGTCATATAATGAAAAAAGTATTTGGGATTGTAGTTGTGTTATCAAAGGGACATGTTAACTAGCACACTACAAATTCCACTGTGACAAGTTGTAAGCATACCATTTGATGGTGTGTCAAAGTTTGATAATAATTTGTTCCTAATGGCGGAGCAAGTGGAAAAGGCTACAAAAACTGATTGTGTTGTATGTATAAGCCCAGAAAATTACTCAAAATTAGTCAAAAAAGTTGAATTGAAGTAATGAGCAAAACAAAATTGACCTTGTAGCTAAAGAGACAAAGCAGAAACCAATATTTGATAAATATGTGAAAAAAGCTAATTATACCTGCATTAACATGCAAGGCTCTGTACAACAGTTAGGAAACGTATCATCAGATAACTGCATACACATAGTAAATGTATCAATATTTGTACAAGAATTGTTAACACGCCTGAACAGTTTGATATCTGAACATTGGAAAATAACTAGACATAATGTAAACTGGCAAAGTGTTGTAGATCCAACCTATATTGATGGGTGTCCAAAGAAGTATATCTGACGACTATAAATTGGTAAATCAAGTTGCAGCTGGATTTGAATCATACGTCTACTGGTGGTGTACGATTAACAGGAATGTTGACAGAATAAGCTACGTCCACTACAACGTACAGAGATTGTAAAATTACACAGGCCAAGACTTGAACCCGTCGCTAATCAACTCGCCGCCACCTGCCTTATGGCTTTTCACAACCGTATGACGCTAAACATGGCGGAAAAGGGCGTGTGCGCAATATTTGATGAACAGTGTTGCATGTTCGTACCAAACTGCACTGATGCAGAAAGTAGCCTGACCAAAGCACTGGAAGGCCTGCACGCCCTTAACGGTAAACTGAAAGAGCGGGAGGGGTGGTTGGACGTGTTTGGCAAATACAAGTCTTTGGTATCTTGTAACTATGGCCGTGTTCAGCAATACTGACGTTGTGTGGATGTTGTTCTATTCCCTGTCTGTTCTCTGTTCAACCGTCTGATTACCACAGCGATTAGCCCAGCAGATGATAAAGATGTTCAGATGTACTTCCTGGTGGACGACAAGGAAGATGAATCTGAAGACAAGAATACCTACCAGAATGGTGTTTTCTGATTTATTTCCAGAAATGTCATAATTATGAGGAGAAAAAAATGATGTTCAATTCTGAGTGTAAACATAACTTGGTCCTAGAGAAATTAACCATTAATTGAAGATGGCAAGAAGAAGTTATTGGGGATAAGAAGATTATGGAGAAGTTATTTGATAAACAGGAGGGAAATGTCAGAAAAATTGTATTTAAATTATCAAAAAAACTTTCCATTCTGAGTTCCCAATGAACAGACAAGAAGCTGACTCTGCTGTACCAAGCCAAACGCTTGGAAGATTCCGCTGTGTACGATAGAAACAGACGGGAGGGGTCATCCATTGTCCTCAAAAACCTGCCAAAGCTGAATCTACGACAAGCCCAGGCCCAAGGGATGTTCTTCTTTTGTCTTCTCATGTGACCGAAAACAAGGACTGTTTACATACTACCCAATCCGGTTGAGAAATGTGTTGTTGCGTAAACATTGAACATCTAAATAAAAGAGAGGACGAAAAGCTTCTTCGTCAGAGCGTGGTGCAGGACTGTATTAGAAAGTACAGTGGCCATGTCTCTCCTCAATATTGAGTCCAAATTTAATTCTGTCTCTGTTTGATTCCTTGCCTTTTGTCTTGTTTAATAGATGTCATCAGTGTTTGAACCTAACATCTAATAATATAAATTTTAACCTCAATAAATCATTAATTAATAAACATTACTATCCAAGTTGCAAACAGGACGTGATCCCAGTAGCTTCTGTCTTACAAGACAACCATAAATATTGGGACTCTCAGGAGAAATCTGACATTATATTCTTACCAGTGACGGGGTAGGAAGCGGCTAGGAATACGTTTATATGACGCGCCCTGTCATTCAATAATTGGCATTTTACATGCATTTCTTAATGCAAAACGGTGAGTACGTATTGTGCATTCAGGGCGGGGCTCCCTGGACACGGGTGTTAATCGCAAAGGAATGTGTTCTTTTACAAATCCTTACTGCTATTTCGCCACAACATCTAAAGCAAATTTTCCAGAAAGAGTTTTGAAAAGAAATACATTTAGTTTTAAAGAAAAATCGGCCAATTAAATGCAATGATACAAAAATGGTACAGGAGTCCTTGAATTAGTTTCCAACCTTAATACCATGTGTAAAAAAGAAAAGAACATGATGACAGACCTGCAAATTGTCTGATATGACTATGAGCTATAAATCCTGTGGACTTATCCCATAAAGGAATCAAAGGGGCATTTTGAACATGATTTTGGTCATTTGGCAATTTCCAGCTTTTCAGCCTACTTCTGTAAAAGAGCCAGACAGCCTTTTTCTGTCTGCGGCTTAGTTTGAAATCTAACTGCA
Source organism: Entelurus aequoreus (assembly GCF_033978785.1). Taxonomy (NCBI): domain Eukaryota; kingdom Metazoa; phylum Chordata; class Actinopteri; order Syngnathiformes; family Syngnathidae; genus Entelurus; species Entelurus aequoreus. The sequence continues at coordinate 70,818,303 of NC_084732.1, read as the reverse complement.
ATCAACCACAACAAGATTTCTAAGGCCTAAATGTTCATCCCTTCGCAATCCCACCAAAACGTGTGTCGTTTTGGAATTCCGGAGAGCCACGCCAACCGTGGAGCCTCCTTTTCTCCCGCCAGTGCTGCACGCAGGACAATTTTCCTCCATTTTCAATGTTGCAAAGCTGCCTCACCTGGAACCAATCAGTAACACAATCGACGGGTCCTGACTTGAAAGCCCACTGCTTCTCTTTGATAGTCTCTTCTTGGTAGTCCGCACGGAGCAGGAAACCGGCCTTTTGTGTAATCGGCACACACAAGAGAAGCAGGGATCGAGACGGGTCTTCACCCATCAAAGTGAATTATGCAAATAATTGCGAAACAAAGCTCAGATACTTGTTTTTTCCCCCCTCTGGGATGAGCATGGAAATTGGACTGGTGCTTGGAAACTTAAACAGTTGGTGCCATGCACAACTTTCCGATGGGTGTTTTTCTTTATTATTTTTAGTCCTGAAGTCAACATCTGAGGTCATTTGACACAGAAGGACCTCAGCTTGCTTACTTTTTCACTTTACTAACCTTTTAAGAAATAGGAGGGAGCCCTCGTTCCAAAGCAGATGTCTTCAACGTTTTCCAGGCCAAGGACCCCCAAACTGATGGAGAGATAAAACGGGGACTCTCTACTTATGTACCATGTGTAAACTGGTGTTTTAAATTAAACTGGTACTAAAGGTATTTGTTATTCCGCAGTATTGTACGAAGTAGGGTTGACAACTCCCTGAAAAAAGGCACCTGGCAGGGCTGGTCAACCTGATTTGTTGTACCTTTTTTATTTGTGTGAAAGGAGTTTTATATTATCCGCAAAGGTTGAATGGAGGCAACTGGATTCTTCTTGTCTGTTGAAGACATTTCAGAAGAATCCAGTTGCATCAATTCAATTACAGGCATGTTAAATTTCCATGAAAACGCGTTTTTAAACATTCATTCCCGCGTCAAAATATAACTTTTTTAAATGAAATATCAATGAAAATACGATCCACAAAAAATGTGTTCAATGCTCGCCTCAGCTGCAGGTACTCGCTGTTCCTCTTGCCTACAGTCGTGGTCAAAAGTTTACATACACTTGTAAAGAACATAATGTCATGGCTTGTTGGTTTGTTAGTTTCATCTGACATCACATGAACAAAGATAAGACCTTCTGGAGGAAAGTTCTGTGGTCAGATGAAACAAAAATGGAGCTGTTTGGCCACAATACCCAGCAATACGTTTGGAGGAGAAAAGTTGAGGCCTTTACCGTCACGCATGGTGGTGGTATTATTATGCTCTGGGCCTGTTTTGCTGCCAATGGAACTGGTGCTTTACAGAGACTAAATGAGACAATGAAAAAGGAGGAATACCTCCAAATTCTTTAGGACAACCTAAAATCATCAGCCCGGAGGTTGGGTCTTGGGCGCAGTTGGGTGTTCCAACAGGACAATGACCCCAAACACACGTCAAAAGTGGTAAAGGAATGGCTAAATCAGGCTAGAATTAAGGTTTTAGAATGGCCTTCCCAAAGTCTTGACTTAAACGTGTGGACAATGCTGAAGAAACAAGTCCATGTCAGAAAACCAACGAATTTAGCTGAACTGCACCAATTTTGTCAAGAGGAGTGGTCAAAAATTCAACCGGAAGCTTGCCAGAAGCTTGTGGATGGCTACCAAAAGCGCCTTATTGCAGTGAAACTTGCCAAGGGACATGTAACCAAATATTAACATTGCTGTATGTATACTTTTGACCTGGCAGATTTGGTCACATTTTCAGTAGACCCATAATAAATTCATAAAAGAACCAAACTTCATGAATGTTTTTTGTGACCAACAAGTATGTGCTCTAATCACTCTATCACAAAAAAATAAGTGTTGTAGAAATTATTGGAAACTCAAGACAGCCATGACATTATGTTCTTTACAAGTGTATGTAAACTTTTGACCACGACTGTATACATTGCACTGAACTCCCTAGTTAGCTAACCATCTAGCTAGCTTACCTGTTGTTGGCTCCTTTGCTCTCCAAGCCACAACGTTGACGGCTGTCCACTTTGCCTCTCATCATATTTGGATGATTACAATCCAAAACCTGTTGGTTCCGAACCAGTAGCCAGAGAGAAGGTATGTTTTTGACATGATGGATTGTAAACAGAGGTCACAACACAGGAAGTATATTACCAGAGGGGGTGTGGCTACAGGATAGAGTTGCTAAATGGGAAATGTTTTTCTGAGTCCTTTGCATGCATGTTATAGAACTTTACACTACATTTTCATTGATAGTGATGTTCGTAGATTATCTACTAAAAAAAACAACAATCTGTGGTACATTACATGGGATACATAAGTGTCAGAAAGACAGACAAAAGAGGTTTGTAGATGAGAAAAGGTGTAAAGGTAAATTATAATGTGGAAATACACCCAATTACAGGAAATGTACCGAATTTTTCGGACTATAAGGCACACTTAAAAAAAAAAATGTTCTCAAAACTTGACAGTGCGCCTAAGGTTTGGAATAATTCTGTTTTTGTTTACCGACCTCGAAGCGATTTTATTTGGTACTTGGTGAAATGATAAGTGTGACCAGTAGATGGCAGTCAAACATAAGAGATACCTATACACTGCACTATGATGGCAATATGACTCAACACCAATATTTTATATGTTCTATTGGAAATATAGAACATTACACATGGCGCTCAAAAATCTATCAAAATGTTTTAGTGCGACTTTGGTTAATTATGAAGCCACACCGCTTGATGGATTGTCGGCGCATTAAACATACAAGTATTATTATGGTGTGTGTATAAGGTAAGACATATTATCTGGCAATTTGTTTCGCAATATTATGCAAAAGCAACTTTTTTACCTTCTGGTACCTGCTGATCTGTATTTTGGATCTGCAAAAATCCTGAAAAATTGTGCGCTTCCGCCTTTGTAGTCCATGTCGACACCGTAGTCGATAAGCTTCTTCTTTTTCTCTTTCTTCCTGTTATGGGACATTCATCCTCCGCTGTTGCCATTTCTAATATAAAGTAGTGTAAAGTTCTTACTTATATCTGTCAGTAAAGTCGCCATGAAAGCACTAAAACATACCGGTGTAGTGAGTTTACATTATTCACCCAATGAACTTTAGTTATTAGAGAGTTCCGGTCGGACGGTTTTTCATGGGACACATTTCCGGCCTTGTTGTTGTTTCCGAATGAGGAGATGCCGCTCCGTTATTGATTAAAGTAAAGTCTGAATGTCATTAAAACAGTTAGCGCCGTCTTTTGACACACTCTCGTCCTTGCACGCTACACCGCTACAACAAAGATGACGGGGAGAAGACGCTGCCGAAGGTGAGCCATGTAAAGAAGACCGCCCACAAAACGGCACATTGATTGATTGATTGAGACTTTTATTAGTAGGTTGCACAGTGAAGTACATATTCCGTACAATTGACCACTAAATGGTAACACCCGAATAAGTTTTTCAACTTTTTAAGTCGGGGTCCACTTAAATTGATTCATGATACAGATATATACTATCATATATACTATCATCATAATACAGTCATCACATAAGATAATCACATTGAATTATTTACATTATTTACAATCAGGGGTGTGGAGGGGGGCTGGGGGATATGGACATCAAGTAGTGGACATAGAGAGAGAGAGAGAGAGAGAGTGAGAGATCAGAAGGCATAAGAAAAAGAAAAAGTATCTGCATTTGATTGTTTACATTTGATTATTAGCAATCCGGGGAGGGTGTTAGTTTAGGGTTGTAGCTGCCTGGAGGTGAACTTTTATTGTGGTTTTGAAGGAGGATAGAGATGCCCTTTCTTCTATACCTGTTGGGAGCGCATTCCACATTGATGTGGCATAGAAAGAGAATGAGCTAAGACCTTTGTTAGTTCGGAATCTGGGTTTAACGTGGTTAGTGGAGCACCCCCTGGTGTTGTGGTTATGGCGGTCATTTACGTTAAGGAAGTAGTTTGACATGTACTTCGGTATCAGGGAGGTGTGGCGGATTTTATAGACTAGGCTCAGTGCAAGTTGTTTAACTCTGTCCTCCACCTTGAGCCAGCCCACTTTAGAGAAGTGGGTAGGAGTGAGGTGGGATCTGGGGTGGAGGTCTAGAAGTAACCTGACTAGCTTGTTCTGAGATGTTTGGAGTTTAGATTTGAGGGTTTTGGAGGTGCTAGGGTACCAGGAGGTGCATGCGTAATCGAAAAAGGGTTGAACGAGAGTTCCCGCCAGAATCCTCAAGGTGCTTTTGTTGACCAGAGAGGAAATTCTGTAGAGAAATCTCGTTCGTTGGTTAACCTTTTTGATTACCTTGGTTGCCATTTTATCACAGGAAAGGTTAGCCTCTAGAATGGAACCTAGGTAGGTGACCTCATCTTTCCTGGTGATAACAATGTCACCTACTTTTATGGTGAAGTCATTGACTTTCTTAAGTTTGATGCGGGACCCAAACAGGATGGATTCTGTTTCACTCAAGTGTATGGATAGCTTGTTGTCAGCGAGCCAGGTGCAAGTTCTACAGAGCTCAGAACTGAGGATTTTCTCCACCTGTGACTTGTCCTTGCCGGATACCAGCAAGGCAGAGTCATCCGCAAACAAAAACAATTCACAGTCGCATGCCGATGACATGTCGTTTATGTATATTAGGAACAGTAAAGGTCCCAATATACTGCCTTGGGGGACTCCACAGCTCACCGAGAGGGGGGGGGGGGGACACGGTGCCGTTCACCTCTACCACCTGCTCCCTCCCCTCCAAGTAAGATTGCATCCAGCTCCATGAGGTTTTGTTAAATCCGATTGCTCTGAGCTTATCCAACAGTATAGCGTGGTTAACGGTGTCAAAGGCCTTCTGAAGGTCCAGCATGACCATGCCGCAGTATTTGCCCGCGTCCACCTCTGGTTTGATGTGGTCGGTCAGATAGAGAAGGCATGTGTCAGTGGAGTGGTTAGTTCTGAAGCCGGATTGGAATTTGTACATGAGTTTATTAGTATTATCAGTATGGCATCGCCATTGACTTCCAGGAAGAGGCTGGATGACAACCTCGAAAGAGTGGTGACAACTGGAGAGACAGTTGACAGCCCGGAAAGACGGCAACCGGGGCAGGGAGGGGTAGCATCCCAAGCTGCAGCTCCTGCAAGGGAGCACCCATATAACGCTGCGAAAAACCCTGAAGATCAAGATAGGCTGCCTGAGGAAACCCGTGGTGCAACGCACAGGGCCAGTACCTTGTACGGCCCTGATGAGATGGATGAGGACCCAGGCCCGGACATTCCCCACAGTGCCTGGAACCTCCAAGCACCACCGGCGCAACCCCGGGACAGACCGTCGGAGGGGGGACGCGTGGCGTAGAGCGCTACCTGGACACAAGTCGAGGGACTGATAACCCTCGGCTGGGTCGCCCGGGAGAGGGTGTTTGATTAAGACCCGAAACACCCTATGACCCCGGGAGAATCACTGATGATGTGTCCAGGTTGCACCGTCAGGTGTATTATGAAACCGATCCAGTATGGCATCGCCATTGACTTCCAGGAAGAGGCTGGATGACAACCTCGAAAGAGTGGTGACAACTGGAGAGACAGTTGACAGCCCGGAAAGACGGCAACCGGGGCATGGAGGGGTAGCATCCCAAGCTGCAGCTCCTGCAAGGGAGCACCCATATAACGCTGCGAAAAACCCTGAAGACACATAAGATCAAGATAGGCTGCCTGAGGAAACCCGTGGTGCAACGCACAGGGCCAGTACCTTGTACGGCCCTGATGAGACGGAGGAGGACCCAGGCCCGGACATTCCCCACAGTGCCTGGAACCTCCAAGCACCACCGGCGCAACCCCGGGGCAGACCGTCGGAGGGGGCACGCGTGGCGTGGAGCGCTACCTGGACACAAGTCGAGGGACTGATCACCCTCGGCTGGGTCGCCCGGGAGAGGGTGTTTGATTAAGACCCGAAACACCCTATGACCCCGGGAGAATCACTGATAATGTGTCCAGGTTGCACCGTCAGGTGTATTATGAAACCGAGTGGCAAGGTAACTATCGACCTGTTCATAAACTATTTTCTCCATTACTTTCGAAACGGAACTGAGAATAGAAACAGGTCGGTAGTTGCCAGGTTCCAATTTGCTTCCTTTTTTAAAGAGGGGAGTTACTCTTGCTATCTTAAAATCTTTTGGTACTTGGCCTTGTGTAATTGATAGGTTTATTATGTGCGTGATGATCGGGGCAATGATGGAGGCAGAGTCCCTGAAGAATCTGGAGGGAATATTATCAAGGCCGGTGGCCTTGTTAGGGTGGAGCGCGCTCAATTTTTTAAACACCTCATCAGCTGTGACCATTTCTAATTTGAAATCATCGTGGGATACTCCTAGCTTTCTGTAGAAGGCTTTAATGTGTTCTACACCAAAGCGACCAGAGTGGTGGGACAGCTTGTTGACAAGAGTTGCGGGTATGCTTGTGAAAAAGATGTTAAGTCTGCTAGCTACCTCCATTTTGTCTGTAATGAGGGAGTCACCCTCCTTGATGCTGATGTTGGTGAGTCTTGTTTTAAGTTTCTGGCTGCAACCAGGAAGCTGGTTGTTGAGAATTTTCCAGAGCTCACGTGACTTATTTGTGTTTTCCTCTATTTTGTCGTTAATGTAATTTTTTTTTTTAAGGATTTAGTCAGGTTGGTTGACTTATTTCTTAATTTATTGCATTGCTTTTTGAGAGTTGAAAGGAGTAATTTGAGGTTGATATTATTGGGTTGTTTATCTACTTCTGTTTTACATTTTTGGTATTCAGAGTATTTCCTGTCTCTGTCTTTTATGGCAGCTAATAGGTCCGGATTCATACATCCTGAAGCGACTGTCAGAAAGTGGCTTGAAGATGATCTGTAAAACATAATCTATGCAACATTTTGACCAAAGAATCAGCATTACATGTTATGTAGACCAAAGGAAGTGTTTTCAACCCCAAAAGGGACAAGCGGTAGAACATGGATGGATGGATGACTCCTTTAATGCGCCCTATAATCCGGTGCGCCTTTTATATTTATAAGATCGAAAATAGACCATTCATCGGCAGTGCGCCTTATAATCTGAAGCTGATGCTTATTTAATTTCCCACTTTATAGCAGTTACTAACAAACACATATATTTACTTCTTGTTCTTAATTTCTAACACAATTTACATCAAGGATTCCTAAATATGACAGTACTGGTTATAAATAGTTCAGACAGTTATGATTTACTTAATGAGATAATAATTAAATAAGTTAAATATATTTGTCACAATTGTTCTTCCTTGTACTTTGTAAACACTTGTAGTTTGAATAGATTCTGAAAGTGGATCATATTAGTACATTGTTTTACTTCTTTGCTTAATCTATTCTATAATTTAATTCCAAATACTGATATACTAAAGTTCGTAGGTGCAACTGTTTTAAGTTATATTTTTGTCAAAGATTATACTGTTTTGTTGAGAAGAATTGTTGTACATTCTTGGGTAGCACGTTATAGTTTGCTTTGTACATTATTTTAGCTGTTTGCAAATGCATGTACTGTTTCTGCGGCAATGTGAAAGAGAGCAACAAACTGGATTGAAATGGATAATAAAAAATAAAAAATCAAGGGACAGCACTAAACTGTACCCTCTTCCTAAGGCTCGCTACCTCGAAGAAATAATACATTGGTGGAATTGATCAATACGAGCATGTCCAATGGATAAGAAATTTGAATAAGCTGCCGCCATTGTCGTTATTAACAAAGTCAGTTTTTATACCGGTGAATAATTTCAGAATGCAGAGTCTGTTAAGGCACATTGTTCTCCGTTGAAATTTCGCATAATCTACAGCTTTCAATTCTTATGTGTTCGAGATGGAGTGAGGGTGCCCAGTAGGGGTGTGGGAAAAAATCCATTCGAATTCAAATCGCGATTCTCACGTTGTACGATTCAGTATCGATTCTCATTTTTCAAAAATCGATTTTTATTTTAATTTTAAATTTTTTAAATTTTTTATTTATTTATTTTTTAATTAATCAATCCAACAAAACAATACACAGCAATACCATAACAATGCAATCCAATTCCAGAACCAAACCCGACCCAGCAATACTCAGAACTGCAATAAACAGAGCAATTGAGAGGAGACACAAACACGACACAGAACAAACCAAAAGTACTGAAACAAAAATTAATATTATCAACAACAGCATCAATATTAGTAACAATTTCAACATAGCAGTGATTAAAAATCCCTCATTGACATTATCATTAGACACTTATAAAAAGAAAAAAAAAAAGAAAAAAGAATAATAGTGTCACAGTGGCTTACACTTGCATCCCATCTCATAAGCTTGACAACACACTGTGTCCAATATTTTCACAAAGATAAAATAAGTCATATTTTTGGTTCATTTAATAGTTAAAACAAATTTACATTATTCCAATTGGTTGATAAAACATTGTCCTTACAATTATAAAAGCTTTTTACAAAAATCTACTACTCTGCTTGCATGTCAGCAGACTGTGGTAGATCCTGCTGAAATCCTATGTATTGAATGAATAGAGAATTGTTTTGAATCGGAAAAATATCGTTTTTGAATCGAGAATCGCGTTGAATAGAAAAAAACGATTTAGAATCGAATCGTGACCCCAAGAATCGATATTGAATCGAATCGTGGGACACCCAAAGATTCGCAGCCCTAGTGCCCAGCCTCATTTCAATAGCAGGTTTCCCTGAAGAAATAAGCCCAATATTACTTTTAATTACTTTGATCATAGCGCTACCTTTACAAAAATAACACTCATTAATTTTTTTGTTTACCCAAGCCTAGAAGTAAACAGAAGACATGCTTTTTTTTACAATATACTGTAGCCCGCAGCGGACTAGCTTAGCCAACGCTAACGCTAACAGCCTACTAAATGCTACGTGTGAAACTGAATAAAATATGTTTCAACATGATTCAAACTTATTAGTGTAAAAATACCGTGAACACACTAGGGTTGTACGGTATACCGGTATTAGTGTTGTACCGCGATATTAATGAATCATATTCGGTACGATACAGCAGAGGTGGGACCAAGTCATTGCTTTGCAAGTCACAAGTAAGTCTCAAGTCTTTGCCCTCAAGTCTCGAGTCAAGTCCCGAGTCAAGACAGGCAAGTCCCGAGTCAAGTCCAAAGTCAAGACTGGAAAGTCTCAAGTCAAGTCCCAAGTCCTGCATTTTGAATTTCGAGTCCTTTCAAGTCCTTTTAACCACAGACTAATATATTTACACAGATTGTGTATGCTTTTAAAACGCTGTATTTATTTATTAAAACAAGTGCATTTGAAATTGCAGGGAAAAAATAGTGCTGACATTGCACTTCATAATAGCACTATTATCCAGTCATTTTAAACATTTAACACATTCCTTTACAGAATAAACATATTTGAAAAAAACAAGTGCAACTGTACTTATTTGCACAAAAGTGTTAACATTGTATTTCCATGGCATATTGCATTGTAACTAGTTCCACAGCAGTTTCTATTCTGTTCTTACCTTATCTCATTGATCTCATCTCATACTGTATGTGTGTTGATGTGTGCGTACCTATGAAAAACATAACAAAAACATGAACAAAACAATGAACAGAGTTGTACTTTTTAGATGTCAGGGCCCTATGCATTATGTTCACATATTCTTAATATAGTATACATTTTAACTGACCTTTATTTGACTATGTTTGTGTTTTTGTAGGTGGCTAAAATACGCGGTGCTGCTGATCGCCGTCTAACGTTACGTTACTGTGTGTGATACATTGACTAACGTAACGTTATGTGTAGGTACCTCATGCAGCCCTGCTTAAAAACAATCACTTGACAAAAAGTATGAATAAGGTAGCGAACTGCAGTGGACGCAACAGATTGCCGTGTTTGCAATGACGTTATAACCATAGACATCTTATAAGTAGACGCAGCATTGGCTGCTGTGACACAAGCAATTTGGCCGCCATCTTGAAGTGGTGATGAGGAGCCGGCGAGCAGCCTAAACTGACAGTTGACAGGTAGAAAACAAAGATGGTGTTCAGCGTTTTCCTACTCAAATGAGCGGACTGTTGAAAATAGGAATCGGGGGATTACTTTTCACAAGTAAGATTTAACATTAATGTACTACTGGTTGTATTTTATGAAAATAATATTACCACAGAGTTGAGAAGGAGCAAAGATCGTTAATATTTGTATGTGAAAATCACAAAGAAATCTTCTGGGGGAGGATGACCCCCCTACAGGGGTTTGGTTTACAAACTTTCAGCCCCACCTAAAACAAACTTCACCAGCCGCCACCGATTATGATGCATTCTCATTTTAGGCAAAATATAAGACAATACTTTCTTAACAGTATAATTGTAACCAGGAATAAGTCTTCAAGTAACAATATTCAAATACTAACATTGTTGGGTAAGACAGAATTTGATTTTATTCTGAATCCAGTGAAACAGGTTGGTGGTTTTAGCTGATATAAAGACTTCCAGGTGTTTATATATGTTTATGTTGAAGTATTTGGCAGACGCTTTTATCCAAAGCGACATACATAAAAAATACATATAAAACAATGACTGTAAACATGATCATTTAAGGGAAGAATGTAATACAAAATATCAATACAAAGTGTCAAGACAGAATAAACTCTCTGCTGCTGCAGCAACAGAGATACAGTCTATAAGATATATAGATATCTAATGTATTCATACATTGTTTATGTAGGATATACGCATGTATATATAACCTAATCATATTGTTTCTTCAATTTAAAAATAGCTGACCGTTTTTTTCCCCTTTCTCTGGGATTATATTCCCAGTTTTGATCTCGGACGTCTGGTCACTTATAGCGTATAAGAATATTATATTACTGTTAAGCAAACTATGAATAATAAAACACGCCAAAACATGTGTCCTTTATCATAGCTACACATATAACAAAAAAGTGCGTGACAATGAGTGGTATTCAGTGCGGTAAGATGAATTAAATGCGCTGACAGTTCATTGCTCCTGCCAAATGAATTGCACTAGTGGAGCGGATCACCACTCCAAGATGGCGGCCCCGCGTCTCGTCTGCACCTGTAGGCAGTAGCGCGCGTTGCTGCGTACCCTTATAAGATGTCTATGGTTATAACGTTAGCAGTGAGTTTACAGCCTCACTGATTTAACTACACAGCAAATAAAAGTCACGTTACTTAGCCAATAAACGTTAGCTTACATTCAAAACTTACCCTTCTTTGTGCAACTTCAAATGTCGAACGAAGTTGGAAGTTCTTACGTCTCCGTCTATAATATTCGAACTGCATGATTTGCATTCGGCAATTCGTTTTTTGTTGACCAAGTCGTAGTTTTAATACCCGAACGAAATTAACTTTGGCATAATTGTTTCTCACTGCCGCATTGTTTGACAATTCTTCTTCATTGGTTGTCCTGCAATTTGATTGGATGAGAGCTGTGGGATGAAAACAGTGAAGATCTAATTTGATTGGCTGTTGTACTGAGAGCACACCAGCTGACAGGAACAACACGCTGATAGACACAGACGAAGAAAATGAAAAATACAGAGCGGCGCGCTCCCAAATAACTTTTTAATCTTTGGGTTTTGGGGAAAGTAGCAAGTCATGTCAAGTCAAAAGGCTCAAGTCCAAGTGAAGTCACAAGTCATTGATGTTAAAGTCTAAGTCGAGTTGCAAGTCTCTTTACATTTTGTCAAGTCGAGTCCAAAGTCATCAAATTCATGACTCGAGTCTGACTCGAGTCCAAGTCATGTGACTCGAGTCCACACCTCTGCGATACAGACTCTGAAAAGTACCGATCCGCCACCCCCCGATCCCCCGTCGTCCTCACATCGTGTCATTTCTGGTTTACGAGAAGACTTTCAAGCAGACAATGTGTGTAGACAGAAAAGGGAGAACGGACGCATTTTGGCTTAAAAACTAACGATAAAGGTGAAGTTATAACACTGAAACGCCCTCAGGAAGAGGTGCTTTAAGACATGACGAGCTAGCTAGCGGCTGAAGTCCAGCCCCAGTCGGCAGTGTTTTAGCTACTTTTAAATCACTAATCCTGGCCTCCATGGCGACAAATAAAGTACGTTTCTTACAAGTATCATCCCTGCAGGACGAGGAATAGCTAAACATGCATCACTACACACCGTAGCTCACAGGCGTTAAATGTAAACAAACACCATGGGTGGATCTACACCTGACATCCACTGTAATGATATCAAGTACAGGACCGTATCTAGTCGATACTACTATGATTACGTCAATATTTTTTGGCATCACAACATCTTGTTTCGTTTTTTTTAAATGTATATTATGTTTATAAACTCAGGAAATATGTCCCTGGACACATGAGGACTTTAAATATGACCAATGTATGATCCTGTATTGACTTGGTATCGGATTGATACCTAAATGTGTGGTATCATCCAAAACTAATGTAAAGTATCAAACAACAGAAGAATAAATGATTATTACATTTTAACAGAAGTGTAGATAGAACATGTTGAAAGAGAAAGTAAGCAGATATTAACAGTAAATGAACAAGTGGATTAATAATTCATTTTCTACCACTTGTCCTTAATAATTTTGACAAAGTAATAAAATGGAAAATGACACAATATGTTACTGCATATGTCAGCAGACTAAATTTGGAGCCTTTGTTAGCTTACTTACTAATAAAAGACAAAATGTCTAGTATGTTCACTATTTTATTTAAAGACAAACTTGCAATAAGAAACATATGTTTATGTACCCTAAGATTTTTTGTTAAAATAAAGCCAGTAATGCAATTTTTTTGTGGTCCCCTTTATTTAAAAAAGTATCGAAAAGTATCGAACTAATTTTGGTACCGGTACCAGTACCAAAATATTGGTATCGGGACAATCCTAGAACACACCAACATGTACCAGGTGATGGCGTTAAAAGTCTGATTTTCTCACGGATGCTATCTAAGCTATTAGCCGTCTCTTTATTAGCTTTATAACCCGACTTCCTTTGGCTTTGCTTTCACGCTGGAAATTGGAAAAATCTCACCAAATCATTTTTTTCCCCTGAAGCGATCAGTTAATAATGCCCTATGTTTGCGCCATGTTTTGAACTTGTTAAATGAAAAAAAATAAGCTTCAGCTCAGAGTCTTGCATTCAGCCATGTAAATAGGCTAGTCAGAGTTCAGTAAGACCCACAATGCGTTTCAACGTCACACTTTCAAGCCCTATTGCCCAATCGCTACTTCGTCATATGAGAACAGAAAAATCCAAATACGAATATGCACAAATGAAAGAAATCTGACTTGCTTTGGTTCAAGAATTATTTATTATTGTCCATTCTCTTTGTAAAATTTAATATGAAGTAGCAATGGTTGGTTTCAGTTTTGATTTCAACAACCTCTTGGAGATACAATGGGTTGATAGGTTGTCAGAAGCGGTGCAAAAATTTCACTTCCGTACTTTACCGCTCTTTTGTTGAGTAATGCACAGAGGAAAAAGTGAAAAACAAAAAAGAGCCCCTTTATGCACCAAATAATGAATGGGGATTGCACTTTGCTCTCACACACTGTCAACATAGGCTTTGAATAGATGACTTAATTTTCCACGTCCATGTGATTTCAATTGAGTGATTAGCAGCAATTGAATCAGCGGCAGACGAGCAGAGCGCATGGACGGATGGCGTGAAAAGAAAAGGGCATTTGTTCCTATGGCTTTTCTATTAAAGTCACAAGTTGGAGTCAGCGGGGCAGGCAAAGGCGGCTCGTAACGTTTTACGTCATAATAACCAACATATTCTTCTTGTTCATCTTGTGCTTTCTCACAATAATATTTTTGTCTTCTCTCAGCCTTAAAATGTGCGAGTATGTGCACAAATATTTTAACCATTGTTAAATAGAAATATCTGTATGGCTTTATTGTATGTATAAATATGTTTGCAGAACATAGTTATTTCTAGCTGTACAATAATATTATTGTGATTAATGAAACATTTCAAAAGTTTGGGCCACACTGTGATCCAAAACTATTCCACAGTGTGTGTGTTGTTGGCGGTATTCTGGTCAACATGATTAAGGTTCTTCTTCCTTCTTGAAGATCAGACTCCTTCATGTTTTGCTTACAAGACCCCATCCTCAGTAAACAATACAAACCCTTTTAATTGAAATCACTTGGTCCTCTGAATTTAGATGAACAGGGCTTTTGTTGCTGGCAGGTTGGTTCACAGAACCTAACACACTCTAAACATCTACAGTATATTGAGTCTTGGAGCATCACTATTGTTACAAGCAAAGTTTAATTTCAGAATTTATTTTGCCTTATTTAATATTGGTATGTTTTTTGAGATAGGCTACAGCACCCCCCGCGATCCCGAAAGGGACAAGTGGTAGAAAACGAATGGATGGATGGATGTTTTTTCCACTTTATGTTGTATGTACTTATGTACTGTACTTACAGTACTTACCATGTGGTTTCGAATTTACTGCATTATATTTTCTATATACTTGTAGTAGAAAGCGTGCTACATGTTAAAATTGTGGTATCGTTTGGAGTAAGGGGTGGTATGTCCGATAATGGCTTTTTTGCCTATATCCGATATTCCGATATTGTCCAACTCTTAATTACTGATTCCGATATCAACCGATACCGATATATACAGTCGTGGAATTAACACATTAGTATGCCTAATTTTGTTGTGATGCCCCACTGGATGCATTAAACAATATAACAAGGTTTTCCAAAATAAATCAACTCAGGTTATGGAAAAAAAATGCCAACATGGCACTGCCATATTTATTATTGAAGTCCCAAAGTGCATTATTTTTTTTAACATGCCTCAAAACAGCAGCTTGGAATTTGGGACATGCTCTCCCTGAGACAGTATGAGGTGGGCGGGGTTGGTGGGGCGGGGTTGAGGTGTGTGTGTGTGTGTGTGGGGGGGGGGGTAGAGGGGGGTGTATATTGTAGCGTCCCACAAGAGTTAGTGCTGCAAGGGGTTCTGGGTATTTTTTCTGTTGTGTTTATGTTGTGTTACGGTGCGGATGTTCTCCCGAAATGTGTTTGTCATTCTTGTTTGGTGTGGGTTCACAGTGTGGCGCATATTTGTAACAGTGTTAAAGTTGTTTATACGGCCACCCTCAGTGTGACCTGTATGGCTGTTGACCAAGTATGCATTTGCATTCACTTATGTGTGTGAAAAGCCGTAGATATTATGTGACTGGGCCGGCACGCAAAGGCAGTGCCTTTAAGGTTTATGGGTGCTCTGTACTTCTCCCTACGTTCGTGTACACAGTGGTGTTTTAAAAAGTTATGAATTTTACTTTTTGAAACGATACCGATAATTTTGAAAACGATACCGATAATTTTTCGATATTACATTTTAAAGCATTTATCGACCGATAATATCGGCAGTCCGATATTATCGGACATCTCTAGTAGTAGCAGAAGCAGAACGTCGCTTAACCATTTAAACTGCGCCGTATTATACATACGCCTTGTTTAATAGGGGACAAAACAAATTAATGTAATACATAAAAATCAGTGGCGGGCCGTGCGTTTCCCCTTAAGGCCTTCAGTGATGTCCGACTTCAATGATTACCTCTCAAAATACCATGTCACCATTGCTGGAGAAATACTATACAGCAACACATTTACATTTACGCCCTACTGAGCATTGAATCACCTCAACAGTGTACAAAATGGGTTATTTTCTGCCGCATTTAAAAATCAATAAACCAGCATCAGCAATTAAAACATATCTTATGTGGTACTGTCAAAATTAAAATCGCAAAAAACATATTAAACGTGAAAAAAATAAAGAAATTAAATATTTGAACTCACAATATGTAGCACCCATTCGAGCTTCTGGTGAAACAGTGACAGTTTGAAAGGTGTCTTCGAAGAGCTGACTAGTTTTTTATTTGATCTTTTTTCATTTCTATTTATTAATTTTATATTTGAAAAAATGTGATTTGATTAAATCGATTATTTCGATTAGAAAAAAGGTCAGATTTTTTTGTTGTTGCTTCGATTAATCGTTTATCCATCCATCCATCCATCTTCTTCCGCTTATCTGAGGTCGGGTCGCAGGGGCAGCAGCCTAAGCAGGGAAACCCAGACTTCCCTCTCCCCAGCCATTTCGTCCAGCTCCTCCTGGGGGATCCCTAGGCGTTCCCAGGCCAGCCGGGAGACATAGTCTTCCCAACGTGTCCTGGGTCTTCCCTGTGGCCTCCTGCCAGTCGGATGTGCCCCAAACACCTCCCTAGGGAGGCATTCGGGTGGCATCCTGACCAGATGCCCGAACCACCTCATCTGGCTCCTCTCGATGTGGAGGAGCAGCGGCTTTACTTTGAGCTCCCCCCGGATGGCAGAGCTTCTCACCCTATCTCTAAGGGAGAGCCCCGCCACCCGGCGGAGGAAACTCATTTCGGCCGCTTGTACCCGTGATCTTGTCCTTTCGGTCGTAACCCAAAGCTCATGACCATAGGTGAGGATGGGAACGTAGATCGACCGGTAAATTGAGAGCTTTGCCTTCCGGCTCAGTTTTTTTTTAAAAATTAATGCACACGTGTTAGAATTGCAATTTTAATGTTGATTACGTGCATTTATCAGAACAATAAAATGTTTATGGCTGGCATAAAAAATGTTTAATTCAACTATTTTCCCTAAAATACACATTAAGGCTATAAAAGCGTGTTTTGTCAGATTATTCGATTAATCGAACAAACTAATATACAGATCAATTGGTTACTAAAATAATTGAGAGCCGCAGCCCTAATGGCAGCATTAGAAATGATTCATTGTCATGTGATGTCCTCAGACTTATAAAAAAGGCCAGCATCGTCATTTCAAATTAAATAAAAGAACATGACTTTGATTAAACCTTTGAAGCAGCTTTTCCTCCCCCGACAGCTCCCAGGACATTCCAGGATATTAGAGCAGTGAGGGATTTCTTTGTTTTGTCACTGACCTCCTTGGTCACTTTTGTTTCAGTGCTGGTCACTGGCTGGTTGCCTACTATAGTTGTTGCTAAGACCTCGATCAGCATGCACACTATTAACTAAGTTCAATGAGTAGACTTAGATTTAGGCTTAGACTAACTTTAATGATCCAAAAGGGAAATTGTTCTAGTAGTAAGTTATTAATATTAGTATTAAGTCAAAATTCAATTTACAGCGGTACCTCTACTTAAGAGTGTTTTGAAATAAGAGCTGTCTCTTGGCTAATAGTTATACTTTAAAATGCAAAGCACACCTTTGAGTTACACGCTTCCCCACCTTTAGGTGGCGTAGCAAATGTCACAATAAACACTGTGAGCAAAACATCTGGTCTTATTTGCGAGCATTAGCTTATAGCTAGAGAGCGACATAACTTAGTTTCCCAAGCATGGGAAGGAAGAAAGTGAGTGTGATGGACTGTGCTGAGAAGAAAGAAGTGAATTATACCTATTGAATTAAAGAAAGAAATAATCAATAACAGGCACAAGCGGTAAAAAATGAATGGATGGATGACTGAATATGTAATATCGGAACAGCAACATTTATCCATGAAATTATGGAGAACCTCTAAAGAAATCTGTTCTTTAAGGTAAATTATGTGCATTATTATTATATTACTTGATTAAACTATGGCAGCACGGTGGCACAGGGGATAGTGCATGTGCCTCACAATAAGAAGGTCCTGAGTAGTCCTGAGTTCAATCCCGGGCTCGGGATCTTTCTGTGTGGAGTTTGCATGTTCTCCCCGTGACTGCGTGGGTTCCCTCCGGGTACTCCGGCTTCCTCCCACCTCCAAAAACATGCACCTGGGGATAGGTTGATTGGCCACACTAAATTGGCCCTAGTGTGTGAATGTGAGTGTGAATGTTGTCTGTCTATCTGTGTTGGCCCTGCGATGAGGTGGCGACTTGTCCAGGGTGTACCCCGCCTTCCGCTCGAATGCAGCTTAGATAGGCTCCAGCACCCCCTGTGACCCCAAAAGGGACAAGCAGTAGAAAATGGATGGATGATTAAACTACTGTAGTTGTTAGTAGTACATTCTATTGTATTGTTTTTCATCCAACATTTCTTACCTAGAAGTTGTTCTAGAAATCCAAAAATACTTATGTTGAATTGAATAGTGCATGGGATTCTTAGTTTGGGCACTATATTCCACAAAATAATACAATATTGTCACGTCGGGGTCGCATCTTCTTGCGGTGGTCTTTCCCCAAGATGCAGGAGGACCTCAGGAATCAGTGTGCAGGTAAGAAGGATAATTTATTCCCATGACAAGGCAAAAATACGGAAAAAAAAAAAGGAAAACGTGCAGATGGCACAAGAAGGCCACAGCAAAGCTTAGCATTAGACTAGCCAACAACGGAGCAAGAAACTAGTAATTCTAAACTCTCATGAAATGAATTACCGGCGTAAGTGTCGCATGTTGCGAACAAGACTGCCAGGAAAAGTGTGGCGCGAGGCAGGAATAAATAGCTCTCTGATTAGTAACCGGCAGCAGGTGAGCATTTCAACCACTAATCAGAGGCAGGTGACGACAATCATCACCCATGGCAACATGGCAAAGAAATACAACGAGGGTGCTGAAACAGAAATAAACAAAACGCCGCATCCTGAAGCGACTGTCAGAAAGGGACTATGTAAAACATAATCTATGCAACATTTTGACCAAAGAACCACCATTACATGTTATGTAGACCACAAAGAAGTGTTCTAGAAATTTTGAAAAAAATCATAATATGACCCCTTTATTGCGCCTTTGATCCCTAAGATCAGTCGATCAGCTGCTACTGACAGTCCCTGACACAAGGCTGAAGCTTAGAGGTGACAAAGCTTTCGCCGCTGCTGCTCCCAAGCTCTGGAATGACCTACCTCTGAGTGTTAGACAAGCCTCCTCTCTTCCTGTTTTTAAATCTCTCTTAAAAACATACTTTTATTCCATGGCTTTTAACACTGAGTGATATCCATCCTGCAATGGCGCCCCATAATACACCTGCTGTGAACCTGTTTTTTATGTTTTATTTATTTATTTTTTATCGTGTTCTGTTTGTGTTGTGTTGTGTTGTGTTTGCTCGGTACTCGTATTATCTTTTAACCTGCCCATTGTACAGCACTTAGGCTACCCCTGTGGTAAATTTTAAATGTGCTTTATAAATAAAGTTGATTTGATTTGATTTGACTTATAATCCGGTGCGCCTTTTGTTTGAAAATAGACCTGGATAGACCCGCTCATCAGCAGTGCGCCTTTTTATCCGGTGCGCCCCAATGGTCCAGAAAATACGGTATTCGTTTTTCGTGTCTTTCCTATCATGACAAGTGAGGCTCCGCCTGCCTACTCTGACCATACGTCCCTGTATGTATTGGATATGCTTTGGTGTACACTACCGTTCAAAAGTTTGGGGTCACCCAAACAATTTTGTGGAATAGCCTTCATTTCTAAGAACAAGAATAGACTGTCGAGTTTCAGATGAAAGTTCTCTTTTTCTGGCCATTTTGAGTGTTTAATTGACCCCACAAATGTGATGCTCCAGAAACTCAATCTGCTCAAAGGAAGGTCAGTTTTATAGCTTCTGTAACGAGCTAAACTGTTTTCAGATGTGTGAACATGATTGCACAAGGGTTTTCTAATCATCAATTAGCCTTCTGAGCCAATGAGCAAACACATTGTACCATTAGAACACTGGAGTGATAGTTGCTGGAAATGGGCCTCTATACACCTATGTAGATATTGCACCAAAAACCAGACATTTGCAGCTAGAATAGTCATTTACCACATTAGCAATGTATAGAGTGTATTTCTTTAAAGTTAAGACTAGTTTAAAGTTATCTTCATTGAAAAGTACAGTGCTTTTCCTTCAAAAATAAGGACATTTCAATGTGACCCCAAACTTTTGAACGGTAGTGTACATTTTGCATACATTTTGCTATATAATTTAGGATTCAGAGGTAACCAAAATTGCATGCAAGCTCAGGCCCTAATGCTTGAACCTTATGATTGGTTTAACATGAGTATCCAACATTGCAACAACAGTTACACGGTCTGAAAAGAGGAAAATCCTCATTGGTCCCTCTAATGTACTTCAAATTTTCACTAATAAGAAATAAAAATAAGAAAATAAAAATAAATCTTTAGTAATCCTGATTATTTAGTGATTGGGTGTGGTATCAAAATCTCTTATTCAGAAAACTTCAATGGAACGGCACCATCACAGGACACAAACTGCTCTTTTTGTTTCTCAGAAACGTTATGGTTTCTCCGTCAGCATCTTTCAGACTCGCCCGAATAGTGTTCTTGATTACAAACAAAGTGAAATGCGGTGGTTTTACATCTTAAAAGGCTCGTGTTTTCTCTATAGCGCAGCCAGAAGAAGCTAATGGACGCAAGCATTTCATCTATGGAATAAACTGTGACATGCCACTGTGTTGGCTGCGCTTTTCAGTTCTAACTTCCAAGGATTCAATCATCGTGGTTACTTCTTGACATCTTTGCACAAGTTCAGCCGCAGCAGCCCTCGCCCTTTGACCTCCGTCTGAACATCCCACATGCTGCTGAGTCCCTCTTGTATGGAGTCTTGGTGGTGTCCGGCCACCTGGGTTCATAGGTCGCAGTGGTGACAGCGAGCACCTTGCTGCGAGGATCCTTTAAGCCCAGCAAAATAAACACAGGAGGGCCTTCTCCAGCCCTCCCACAATATCCCCCTGATCTCCACCTCTGACTGAGGCCCAGAGATTAAATGCCTCGGGTCGAATCAAAATATCGCTAGGGCCAAAAGGTTGAGAAAGCAGATCGCTGTCTTTTATCACAGTCATTGTCTTCAGGAATCTGATTTCTACTCCAACAACGCATTTTCTGAGAAAGTTCGGTTTTGACCACTGCTTGTTTGTCTTGAGCATGATGAGGCAGTGTGCATCAAAGTGATCTTCGTATTAGTCCACAGCTTGGTTTGCCGGACTGGCTTCTCCTAGATATGTACGGGACCTTGGCAAAATCACTGTTAAAAAAACTATTTAAAACCATGCCAGATACATTATGGTTTCATGTAATGATACATTATCTGCTTGCATTTTTGGACTTTTATGAGAGGCAACTGAAATTCTAGTAAGCACAACGAGGCAAATGCTGGTGCTGGTGATCTTGATAATATCTCAATGTCACACTAAAGAGTGCACAATGTTTGGAAATAAAAGAGAGGGGCCTCATTGGTTGTCAATGGGCATAAATCTTTCATTGAAATAAGGAATCGAGCTCCAACTCTTGGCAGTGGGTTCCTTCAGTGGCTTAGCAGACCTTCACAGACCACATTCCTAATGTCGCTCGAGCACAGCAGTCAGACGACTGTCAGCTTTGTAGACATCTGTGCACATCTAAAGTAGTTTGTGTTGAATAGAACAATAAACTCAAGGATATCTACACACTGTAACTGTTAAGTTATGGCAAAAAATAATAATCACAAATATTTTTAATTGATACTGAAATCACAATAATAACACGATTATTCATTAATTTGAAAACATGAGTATTTACTGTACCACAAAAACGCAACATTACAACTGGATATCAAACAATAGCAATAACAATATGAAAGAATAACATTCAGTTTTTCAGTTTACATTATTTTGTAATTCCGTTTTTTACCTTTTACACTTATTTTACCACTATAGCGTATGTGATTTTTGTGTAATACATACTGTACATACAATTTAATACAATGTTATTGGTGCAATACATCTTTGGACAGTTTTGACCAGTATGTAACCCAGTAAACATAACAATTGTGTAAATGTATCAACAAGTGCTTTAAGTACATTATGTTTGTGTAAGGTACTTTTTTTTAAACGTTTATATTGTTAGTGCAATCAGACGGGATGTTGCGCACAGCGCTGTTATTTTGAAGTGGGGGAAGTGTGTTGTCGTTCTGAGCTTGACGTGTAGAGACGACTGGAGGCTATGTACAAAAAAAAAAGAGAAAGCCTCTAAAGTTGCGACCGCTGTCCTGTTTGTACATTGGTCTTACATCGATGATGTCGTTCACAACAACACAAGCAGACAAGATGTGTTTTGGGTGTATAGATTGTTCTTGCTAGCTTTAACTACATAGTTTAGTTGTTATTTTAGTGACTTTCTCGAATTTGATTAGTTCAAGGCGGTAATGAATGAGTATTTCAGGAAAAAATGAGCGGTTCTGGACACATTATTTTACCCAACTAATGTTCCTTCTCATCAACATTTTATTTTTATTTATTTTTTTCTACCTTAATTTACCCAGGAAAGTCCCATTGAGATTAAGAATCTCTTTTTCAAGTCCTTGAAAATAATCTCTTTTTTTTTCCAAGTCCTGTACATTCTTACACCAGTAGGGGCCACTGGGAGCAAGGTAGGTGAAGCGTCTTACCCAAGACACAATGACCGTGATTAGGATGCCGTAAACTGGGATTGAACCTGCAACCAAAGTCACCTGTAACTGAGTCAATAAAGCGCCCTGTTATTTATTATTGATGTCTTTTAAGTAGAGATGTCCGATAATTGCTTTTTTGCCGATATCCGATATTCCGATGTGACCTGTATGGCTGTTGACCAAGTATGGTTTGCATTCACTTGTGTGTGTGAAACGCCGTAGATATTATGTGATTGGGCCGGCACGCAAAGGCAGTGCCTTTAAGGTTTATTGGCGCTCTGTACTTCTCCCTACGTCCGTGTACACAGTGGCGTTTTAAAAAGTCATAAATACCGATCATTTCCGATAAAACATTTTAAAGCATTTATCGGCCGATAATATAGGCAGTCCGATATTATCGTACATCTCTACTTTTAAGCTATTTTTTGTTCTCAAGCTGGCTTATCTGCAGTGGTTTGTATCGTGTCCGTGAGCACGCAGCCACGGTGCGTTCAAAAGCAATACGGAAATATGCTTGTTGCTATCGAATAATTTGCTACGCTCGTGCTTGTGCGTACGTACATAGCACGATCTTTCTTTGGACCCTAACTTTACTGATATTAAGGTAACATTTAGCAAACCAGCAAAGTAACGTCAAACCCTTTTCAAATAAGATCATCAAACCTGAAAAATCACAGTAGTGTTTATCCGTCACAATACTTTTTGTTAAAACAAATGATGATGAAGTCATCATAATTCTCACTCCTCAGGTAAAATATGCTGGGAGCAATCGAGGATATCGCTGTGTCTTGCGAGTCGATTCTTGATTGAATTTCCAAGTTGACCAACTTCTGGCTTATGACCACAACTTTACGACACAGGTGTGAGACATGATTTATCAACTGGCACAAACGTTTACCAACTCAGAGCCAATGCAGCAGCTCAGTTGGTCAAGAGCTGCAGTAGCTGCGTCACCTTCGCGATCAAGGCGCCGTGTTGCTAAAAGTAGTTATTCGGGGTTATCTCTTACAATAACAATATCGCTAATACTTGGTTAATATGCAAGTCACAGCATGTAAATCAGGGGTGTCAAACGTACAGATCATGGGCCGGATCAGGCCCGCGAACAGGTTTTATCGGGCCCGCGAGATGATTTTGTTAAGTATAAAAATTAGCTGAATTTTTTTAAATAAAGAAACTGCTATTCTAAATGTGTCCACTGGATGTCGCAATAGCAATTCTTTGTATCCCCAGCCGCAGGAGTGCACATGACTTAATCAATCAATCAATCAATCAATCAATGTTTATTTATATAGCCCTAAATCACAAGTGTCTCAAAGGGCTGCACAAGCCACGACATCCTCGGTACAGAGCCCACATACGGGCAAGGAAAAACTCACCCCAGTGGGACGTCGATGTGAATGACTATGAGAAACCTTGGAGAGGACCGCATATGTGGGTAATCCCCCCCCCCCCCTTTAGGGGAGACTGAAAGCAATGGATGTCGAGTGGGTCTGACATAATATTGTGAAAGTTCAGTCCACAGTGGATCCAACACATCTTAAGAGGGGGCGGAGGAGCTATGTGCCCGGTTAAGATAGAGGACTGGGGACATGTTATCTGGGCTCACATAAATATGCATATGTATCACCTTCAAACTTCATGTGTGATTCATGAAATGAGTCCAAATTCACAAGTTTTGTTGTGGATGATGCTACATATGTACAGAATAAACCACATGTTGTTAGTACATCAGTTGAGGAAAATTAGTAAATTACATTATTAACATGCTGTAATTTGATTTTGATATTACTATTTATTACATCTTCTGATAGATTAAAATTTTACACCAATGAGAGCATTTCAAAACTCTGCCAGACTCACACCTATTTGACTGATGAACATAATCACATCATGTATTCAGAAATTATGAATCACGACAAATAAAGATAGACTACTATGAACAGCAACATGTAAGTGTAAAAAAAACCAAAAAAACATTATAATTTGTATGTTTTAAGATTGTGCTTGTTCTATTTTTAAACAAAGAAAACAATCTGAAGTTGTCTTTATTTTTAAGTTATCATGACATGATTTTACCAGTCCCGCTCACTTGGGAATAGATTTTCCTCTATGTGGTGGCCCCTGAGCTAAAATGAGTTTGACAGCCCTAAATTTCATGGAACATTGTTGGTGTTTTTTGGATGTTTTTTGAAAAGACTAGATTAATTAATCCCATTGTTAGCTGTATAGTCCTTTTTTACTCCACAAACACATTTAAAAATATGTGTGTTCTTGGCTTATATAAGGATCTGGAATGATAGGTAAAATTCCAAAAAGTGCATTTCCCCTTTTAACGTCAAAACACACTGAATTTCTAAAAATAAAATAAAAAAAATAAAATAAAAAAAGGGAAACAAATACTGTGTTGATGTTTTACTTGTTTTATGCCACAAATACTCAACAGTAGACTCTATTTGGCAATAAAATAACATACACAGATCATTGTCAAATTACTGAACTGTTTTGATTAGTTATAAGTTATAAAAAAATTTCTAATAATAGTAGGAGACAGAATAAGGGGTTTGAGGAGCAATGTGTGGTGTGTGTCCCTAGGTTTCAGGAGTTGTAAGCCACATGGGTACAGGTGGGTGTGTGCATAATAAAACATGTGAATGAGAATAGAGGAGATGATATGCTTAGCGTGCCATACTATTTGTTTACCACTTTCTTTGGCCATTATATTTTGTCTTGTTATTACTCCCATTTGCGGAGGTGGGACCAAGTCATTGTTTTGCAAGTCACAAGTAAGTCAAGTCTTTGCCCTCAAGTCTCAAGTCAAGTCCCGAGTCAAGACAGGCAAGTCCCGAGTCAAGTTCTAAGTCAAGACTGGAAAGTCTCAAGTCAAGTCCCAAGTCCTGCATTTTGAGTTTCGAGTCCTTTCAAGTCCTTTTAACCATAGACTAATATATTTACACAGATTGTGTATGCTTTTAAAACGCTGTATTTATTTATTAAAACAAGTGCATTTGAAATTGCAGGGAAAAAAATTGTGCTGACATTGCACTTCAAAATAGCACTATTAACCAGTCATTTTAAACATTTAACTCCTTCCTTTACAGAATAAACACATTGGAAAAAAACAAGTGCAACTGTATTTATTTGCACAAAAGTGTTAACATTGTATTTCCATGGCATATTGCATTGTAACTAGTTCCACAGCAGTTTCTATCCTGTTCTTACCTTATCTCATTGATCTCATCTCATACGGTATTTGTGTTTATGTGTGCGTACACATGAAAAACATAACAAACACATAAACATAACAATGAACAGAGTTGTACTTTTTAGATGTCAGGGCCCTATGCACCATGTACACATATTCTTAATACAGTATACATTTTAAATGACCTTTATTTGACTGTTTGTCTTTTTGTAGGTGGCTAAAATATGCGGTTCTGCTGACCGCCGTCTAACGTTACGTTACTGTGTGTGATTTGTCTTTGTGTTATTATTCAAGTGTTTAAATCTCTAGATCAGGGGTGTCCAAACTTTTTCCACTGAGGGCCGCACATTGAAAAATCAAAGCTAGCAGGGGCCATTTTGATATTTTTTATTTTAAAAACCAATACAATATATGTATAAAAAATATACATTTAGGCTTCCACTCAGGCTTGATCCCGGGGACCCTAAAGGGTTTTGGTCCAAAAAATATAAAAAATGTGTCATTATTCAGTATTATTATTTGTGTTATTATTCAAGTTTTTAAATCTCTAGATCAACATTAGGTCTATCTGTCAATATAACATTTTTTAAAGATTTAAATTGTATGCTCTTTTTGTCAAAGAAAACCCTTTTTTTAATGAAAAAAAACACAAAATATGCAATATTTTCACCCAATTACATTTTTAAGTGGGATATTTGAGATTCTATAATAATTGGAGCCTTAAAAAGGTCAATAACTCATAACACCATTGATTTTAATTCATTATTATTTTTTGAGCACTGACACTTAAAAACTAATCACACTAAAATTGTAGGGGATCCAAAAGGGTCCTACTCATTAAAGTGTTAAAAAATAAATTATATATATATATTTTTTTACTGTTTACTTTTGACACAATAATCTCGAGATCAACTTCAGATCTATCTGTCAATTATAAGTTTTATTGTTGTTTATGTTTTTTGTTTGTTCGTTTTAGGCCCTTCTTTAAAAAAAACAGCTTGTTTTTTGCATGGCAAACACAAAATATGCAACATTTTCCCCAAAAAATATCTCAAAATATTTAATGTGATGTAATTGGAGGCTTGAATTGGTCAATAATTCATAATGACATTGATTTTGATTCATTATTATTTTTTAAAGAAACAGCCTTCATGGCAGCTTTGTGTGATTAGAGTAAACATTGCTACATTTTCTTGTTACATTTCACCTGTTTGCTCTTTAAATACCACTTTTAATGTTTTTAATTTTTTTCAATCGTATTTTTACAATGTGCCGTGGGGCCGTTAAAAAATGACCTGCGGGCCGCAAATGGCCCCCGGGCCGCACTTTGGACACCCCTGCTTTACAGCAACCCCCTCAGAATACATTTGCAGGCATGTCCTGCTTCTTAGTCATATTTTTCTTCCCTACACTCGAGTTTGGAGCCCTGCCAATAATTTTGCTCCCATTAATTATTTATTCACAAAAAAAAAATCCAATGATAGGGCCTGGAAAAACTGGAATGAGCTTCGTAACATGTGGACCCCGACCACTACAGGGTTGTAGGGAGGGAGACAACAAATTACTGAACATTTGTGTAATTTATTCAGAATACACTACCCTCTAGATTGCAGCTAGATTGCAGCCTGCAACCTATTTGCACAGCATTTCCTCTCAGAAGTGGTTGGAGCTGGATGATGTGCCAGTGGTTCTGGAATCTTTTCATAGCGGCAGTATCACGCTTTTCTTACCCAGGGACACTTGAACATGTAACCATGGCTGTTCACAGTTCAACGTCAGAAATATTTCAAGCACGTCTCAATAATAGACAAACCTCAATGTTGATGTGTTCAAGAGAACTTGTAAGTCAGGGTTTCTACTCGCGAACATATAGCGATGCATGGGTACGGAATTCTGTACTTTTTTAGTATATTCCATCTGCACTACCGGGTGTCCATTCACGTAAAAACAAACAGTGCCATATTTTGATAACTTTGTTGCACGTTACGCACGTGCCTTTGCAGACTCTGCCGGCTCAAACACTTGGCGGGCAAACAAACATTCAAGCTGCACTCAGAGCGGACTCTGTCGGACTGCCTCTGGGAAATATTGCAATTTTCCATGCCAACAAAGCAAACACTCATATAGGAAAGCCAGGCTCCAATTTTAAAAATGTGCTAGCTCAATGCTAATTTACATTGGATTTGCCATAGGCATGCTACTGATTAGCATGAACTATTTTAAATGGCAATTTCAACACTTCCAAATTTGGTAATGAAAACTACAACTAAGATGCACATTACAATCAAACAGCTGGTGTGTAACAAGTATAATACTTACAGTATAAACACTTTTAGGCCGCGACAAAAGACTAAATTCAGCTTAATGGCAAAGACTACTGCCTAACCAGGCAACGCAAAGTAGTCCATACACTACTGCATTCTTCTTGGAATTGCAACTACATGCCAAGTCTACTATATGATAATTGCATACAATATTGAGAACTTAGAAGTGTACAAAATCAGCACAGTTATCATTATCTGCTCTTTAATAATTGTTAAATAATAAAAAACAAAATTTCATTATTAAACAAATTAACATTTATGAACACACAGAGAAGAACTGAAAATTGGTACAGCTGAGTACCGGTATAGTTTCTCAGGTACAGTGAATTGGTACCGTATCCATTCAAATTATCTCTCATGACAATTATTACTAGTTTTTCTTGTTTTGTTTTATTTCCTTTCCGGCGATCTTATATTTTTTTTCAATTTCATGTTTGCCTCCTTTTTGCCACTACTTCTCTTGTCTGCACCTGTCCCTGACTGGAATTTAGGACACACCTGTTCCTGTTTGCCGATCGGGATGCTTCCTCTGGTACGCTGTACCTCCATTGTACCTTCTTGTGACTGTTTTTCCTCTTTGTGCACTTCCTTATGCCAACTACCAAACCCAAAACCAGTGAAGTTGGCACGTTGTGTAAATCAAAAATAAAAACAGAATACAATGATTTGCAAATCCTTATATTCAATTGAATAGACTGCAAAGACAAGATATTTAATGTTCGAACTGAGAAAATTCTTTTTTTTTTTTTTTTCAAATAATCATTAACTTATAATTTAATGGCAGCAACACATTGCAAAAAAGCTGACACAGGTGCATTTTTACCACTGTGTTACATGGCCTTTCCTTTTAACAACACTCAATAATTGTTTGGGAACTGAGGAGACCAATTTTTGAAGCTTTTCAGGTGGAATTCTTTCCCATTCTTGCTTGATGTACAGCTTAAGTTGTTCAACAGTCCGGGGTCTCCATTGTGGTATTTTAGGCTTCATAATGCGCCACACATTTTCAATGTGGGACAGGTCTGGACTACAGGCAGGCCAGTCTAGTACCCGCGCTCTTTTACTATGAAGCCTTGCTGTTGTAACACGTGGCTTGGCATTGTCTTGCTGAAATAAGCAGGGGCGTCCATGATAACGTTGATTAGATGGGACGGCGTGGCGAAGTTGGTAGAGTGTCCGTGCCAGCAATCGGAGGGTTGCTGATTACTGGGGTTCAAACCCCACCTTCTACCATCCTAGTCACGTCCGTTGTGTCTTTGGGCAAGACACTTCACCCTTGCTCCTGATGGCTGCTGGTTAGCGCCTTGCATGGCAGCTCCCGCCATCAGTGTGTGAATGTGTGTGTGAATGGGTGAATGTGGAAATACTGTCAAAGCGCTTTGAGTACCTTGAAGGTAGAAAAGCGCTATACAAGTATAACCCATTTATCATTTATATTTATAACATATGTTGCTCCAAAACCTGTATGTACCTTTCAGCATTGATGGTGCCATCACAGATGTGTAAGTTACCCATGCATTGGGCACTAATAAAAATATCTTTATTAATATATATTGATCAGTAGTTGACTGCAGTGAACCTCCAACTCAGTATACGCCATCTGCTGAACGCAAGTTATGCAAACATACCCTGTAGGGACACAGAACACCAATTGGATGACATCAGGGCATTGTAACTTAAGGTTTTGTCAGTGCTGTGCTTTTCTGGCAATGCTGCGACACCACTGACCAGTAATGCTTCCCTCACGATGATCTCATCTTTGATCTCCTCGTGGAAAACGTCCAATATTTCAGGACCAATAAGTGTTCGGTGTAGGGCGAATAATAGCTTCCCCAACAAGCCACACGTTTTGTTGTTCTTCGAGTTCGAACGCTTTGAGCGGTGTCTTACATGCGGTTAAAATGTGATGCATTTTTTCGTAGCAGAATAACGTGTGTTAGCATTTAAGGAACAAATAACAATAGTCTGGTTTTCCAAGACAGTGCACTGCATTATGAACGCTTGTATGTCCGTTACATACACACTGTATGAGGGTAACCTGGTTTCAAGAATCCTCAAACAGTAACTAAGACAGATGAGAATGACACTTTCGTTCTGTGTGCTGTACAAGCTGGATGAGCTGTGAAAATGATGTAGAGGCTTTCAACCGATCATATCTCTAAAAGGCGCAATCCCACCATCACCCACACGCCAGACGAGAGATGCTCACATATGGGAAGCATTTTTCAGATCTTAATAAACTTTCATCTTTTGATCTGTGTATATTGGGAGGTGGGATGGGCTTGGCACCAAGTCAGGGCTCTGTTCTGCATGGCTCCAAAAGTAGTCAAGGAGACACCAGAGGCAGATGGCGAATAACCCTGAACTCGGTCCAAACTATTGGGTGACTCTGAAGGCGCTCTTGCATGCAGCAATAATAGTGCTGTGCTGTGTATGCATAAACAGAGTTGAATGGAAAAATAGACTTGAGCGTCCCAAAAAAACTCGAAGACAGCCATGCCGAATAGTATGACTGATTGGAGTTAAATTCGAAATAAAAGAACAATTCTGACTGATGAATTAGAATGCTGTCCTTTGAGTTGAGTTGAGTTGGTGTTTATTTGGAACATGCATGCATATAACATGATACATCACAATATCCAGTTTCTCAATTCAACATGTTCAAAAAGGAGTAGGAAGAAGCAGAGCTTATTTAATCCTACCCCTTTTCCTTTACATAGCAGTTGCTAAAACTTTTGTTCACTTCCTGTTCTCAATTTATACACGATATACAAAGTAATAACAATAAAAATAAATAAACTAATAAATAATAATTAGTGAAGTAAGTTATATTTCATATGGTGAGATAAATAAGATTATCTAGAAAATGAAGGGATGGATTAAATGAATTCAGAATGTTTATCATGGTTCTTCTTCTTTGTACTTTGTAAACACTTTCTTGAAGTGGATCATATTAGTGGTAAAATCACTGCACGATAACTTAAAAATAAAGACAACTTCAGGGTTGGGGTTAGGGCGGGGGTCGGCAACCCGCGGCTCTAGAGCCGCATGCGGCTCTTTAGCGCCACCCTAGTGGCTCTCTGGAGATTTTTCAAAAATGTATGAAGAATGGAAAAAGATGAGGGGGAAAAAAAATCTATTTTTTTGTTTTAGTATGGTTTCTGTAGGAGGACAAACATGACACAAACCTCCCTAATTGTTATAAATCACACTGTTTATGTTAAATATGCTTCACTCATTCGAGTATTTGGCGAGCGCCGTTTTGTCCTACTTATTTTGGCGGTCCTTGAACTCACCGTATAGTTTCTTTACATGTATACATTTCTCCGACTTTCTAGGACGTGTTTTATGCCACTTTTTCTGTCTCATTTTGTCCACCACACTTTTAACGTTGTGCATGAGTGCACAAAGGTGAGTTTTGTTGATGTTATTGACTTGTGTGGAGTGCTAATCAGACATATTTGGTCACTGCATGCCTGCAAGCTAATCGATGCTAACATGCTATTTAGGCTAGCGATATGTACATATTGCATCATTATGCCTCATTTGTAGCTATATTTGAGCTCATTTAGTTTCCTTTAAGTCATCTTAATTAAATTTATATCTCATGACACATGTAATATGGCTTTTAATTTTTTGCGGCTCCAGACAGATTTTTTTTTGTATTTTTGGTCCAATATGGCTCTTTCAACATTTTGGGTTGCCGACCCCTGGGTTAGGGTTAGAAGAAGCGAGCACAAAGAAGAGTGTGAAACGTTGGAGCAGACGGAAGCTGACACGAAGCTGCAAATGTCGAATTTGGAGACAAACTATATTTTGCATAAATGGTGTGCTTACCCCAAATGAACCAGAAAAAAACGTCCCTGGCCAGCTGGACCCAAGAGACAACTGTCCATTGAGTGAGTCATGATACACGCAGCACGTCATGCTTGTTAGTACAACTACAGTACATACAGTTCATGTATCACTGTTCTGGGTAATCCACGCTAGCTGTGTACAAACAGAAGATGAAATGTGGGCTAATACTTTACAGATACTGTAATTAGGGATGTCCGATAATATTGGACTGCCGATATTATCGGCCGATAAATGCTTTAAAATGTAATATCGGAAATTCTCTGTATTAGTTTCAAAATGATCAGTATCGGTTTCAAAAAGTAAAATGTATGACTTTTTAAAACGCCGCTGTGTACACGGACGTAGGGAGATGTACAGAGCGCCAATAAACCTTAAAGGCACTGTCTTTGCATGCCGGCCTAATCACATAATATCTACGGCTTTCCACACACAAGTGAATGCCATGCATACTTGATCAACAGCCATACAGGTCACACTGAGGGTGGCCGTATAAACAACTTTAATACTGTTACAAATATACGCCACACTGTGAACCCACACCAAACAAGAATGACAAACACATTTCGGGAGAACATCCGCACCGTAACACAACATAAACACAACAGAACAAATACCCAGAACTCCTTGCAGCCCTAACCCTTCCGGGCCGCTACAATATACACCTCCGTTACCCCCCCCCCCCCCACCTCAACCCCGCCCACCTCAACCTCCTCATGCTCTCTCGGAGAGAGCATGTCCCAAATTCCAAGCTGCTGTTTTGAGGCATGTTAAAAAAAATAATGCACTTTGTGACTTCAATAATAAATATGGCAGTGCCATGTTGGCATTTTTTTTCCATAACTTGAGTTGATTTATTTCGGAAAAACTTGTTACATTGTTTAATGCATCCAGCGGGGTATCACAACAAAATTAGGCATAATAATGTGTTAATTCCACAACTGTCTATATCAGTATCGGTTGATATCGGAATCGGTAATTAAAAGTTGGACAATATCGTAATATCGGATATCGGCAAAAAAGCCATTATCGGACATCTCTAACTGTAATATGATTGTTCCTGTTTTCTAGTCAGTACAGATTAGTGTCCTATCTCTTTGTGGTGTGCATAACAAACTCAAACGCATTTCGTATTTTGCGATAAGGCTATTGCCTTATCGCTTGCCGTAATTAGCTAATACTGAAGCACACCGATGTGTTACTACTAGGGCTCTCATACCATTAAAATATGTAATCACGATTAATATCATTGTTCATAGTTAACTCAAATTAATAGCGATAATTGCAGGTATATATAATTTTTCATTATTAATAAGTGTACCATAGACAGATAATTTTCAATTTTGAACACCATGAACGGACAATTAATTTGCTTTAGTGAAATGTGTTTCAAACATTATGCCTTTTTAAACAGTTCAACACAAAAAGGACAAACACGATTTAATGACAATAAAAACAAATTGCCTGCTGTGCGTTGGTGTCTTCCTAGATTTTTGTATTTTGTAGAAATACGAAATTTCTATTCCTACTTTAGGAGCACTTGCATTCAGAGGAGAAGCTACACTTCCATGTTTAGATATCAGCTTGACGCATATATAACACAAAATGTTGATTGTTATGACCATGCTTTGATTGTCAAAGATGTTTGGTAATATCCATCCATCTGTTTTCTACCGCTCGTCCCTTTTGGAGTCACGAGTGGCTGGAGCCTATCCCAGCTGTAATCTGTGATATTTCTATCTGAATAAATGCTTCTGATGTTCTGTAGATTACATGTTGTACAAGTTAATGGTCTTCATATTGCTGCATTACAATGTTTTAACACTCTCTATTAATTAATAAAATGTAATATTCAGCCTGCTAATTATTTTGTACAAACCCTGTTTCCATATGAGTTGGGAAATTGTGTTAGATGTCAATATAAACTAAACACAATGATTTGCAAATAATTTTCAACCCATATTCAGTTGAATATGCTACAAAGACAACATATTTTATGTTCAAACTGATAAACATTTTTTTTTTGTGCAAATAATCATTAACTTTAGAATTTGATGCCAACAACACGTGACAAAGAAGTTGGGAAAGGTGGCAATAAATACTGATAAAGTTGAGGAATGCTCATCAAACACTTATTTGGAACATCCCACAGGTGAACAGGCAAATTGGGAACAGGTGGGTGCCATGATTGGGTATAAAAGTAGATTCCATGAAATGCTCAGTCATTCACAAACAAGGATGGGGTGAGGGTCACCACTTTGTCAACAAATGCGTGAGAAAATTGTTGAACAGTTTAAGAAAAACCTTGTAATGGCCATAGGGGTCAATCGATATATATATATATATATATATATATATATATATATATATATATATATATATATATATATATATATATATATATATATATATATATATATATATATATTGTCATGTCTGTGTTCATGTTTTTGTTTGGCCATGTGCTGTTTTGTTTTTTGGACACTTCCTTAGTTCCTGGTTTCACTTCCTGGTTTTGTTTTGTAACCATAGCAACCATTAGTTTCACCTGTTCCACGTTTGGACTCACACACACCTGTCTCACGTTTTCACAGTCATGTCATGCACCTGTTCACAGTTAGTCACGCACCTGTTTTCACTTATCATGTCACTATATAGGCTTTTCTGTTTCTGTTGTTCGTCCTGGCGACATCACACATTCATGCCATGTTCACAGTTTCTTGTCACGTAAGTTTTGTTTAATGTTCATAGTTCTCCGCCATTGTGCGCGCCTTTTGTTTTGTCATAGCCAAGTTTGTTACCTCCTCTGTGAGCGCCTTTTGTTTGTACCTTTTGTTTGAGTTTATAGTAAAATATTAAATATGTCTTTACCTGCACGCCACGTCCGTTCCATTTCTTTTGCACCACGGGAGAGCAAACCTCGCCAAAGACCAAGTTATGACAGATGTCGCCAGCACGAGAGCTCTCCCGCAAAAAAATGGGACAATTTTGACGAGGTAACGTGGGAGGTCCTGCGCGCCATGGAAGCCGAGACACTCCGCCATTCCCCCATGGAGCGCAGGGATCTCATGTGGGGTCCGACCGGCAAACTGGTGCCGATCAGCTCCCTTTGGTCCGAGGATGGCGCTGCGTCACCGCAGTCCCGGAAGCGCCGCTCCCAACGAAGGACGTCAGGGAGGGCTTCCACAAGCATTGGAAAGGACGCATCGTTCCCGCAAGCTCCTTCCCCTCCGGGCGGAAACGAGCTGCAGCCAGCCCGGCTTCCCCAGGACGACGTCACGCCGCTGCCAGTGGGTGACGTCATGGATTTTTTTCCCCTGAACTCTTTTTCTTGTCAGCCACATCCAACCAAAGACTCTAAATCCATGATTAAATATTACCAAGACATGTTTTTAGAAATCAGATCCTGTCAATCACAGTCACCCAATTTTCATGCCCCGCCCCCCAGGACTCATGCCACGCCCAAGTCAGAAATTTTTTTTTCACCCACAAAAGCCCAGGTGGGGGGGAACGAAAGACCTTTTGGACAATTTAGAGGGGAGGATTCTGCCCTCCTCCTGAACCCCCTCCGCCCACCCCAAAAGACGGTTCCAGACCGCGGGGAGCGCGTCTGGGATCCGCTCCTTGAGGGGGGGGCTAGGGCTGGGAATTGTTCAGGTGGGGTGGGTCAGCATCGTCACGCCAAGCCACAGCCTCCAGCACGACCACCACCACCTGTCTTTCGACCTGCCAAGCCACAGCCACCAGCACGACCCCCACCACCAGTCTTTCGTCACGCCAAGCCGCAGCCTCCAGCACGACCACAACCACCTGTCTTTCGACCTGCCAAGCCACAGCCACCAGCACGACCCCCACCACCAGTCTTTCGTCACGCCAAGACACAGCCTCCAGCACGACCCCCACCACCTGTCTTTCGACCTGCCAAGCCACAGCCACCAGCACGGCCGCCACCACCAGTTTTTCGACCATGCCAAGATCCACCTGCTCCACGCCCAGCTCCACGCCAAGCGCCACCAGTACCTGCTCCACGCCAAGCGCCACCAGTACCTGCTCCACGCCAAGCGCCACCAGTACCTGCTCCACGCCAAGCGCCACCAGTACCTGCTCCACGCCAAGCGCCACCAGTACCTGCTCCACGCCAAGCGCCACCAGTACCTGCTCCACGCCAAGCGCCACCAGTACCTGCTCCACGCCAAGCGCCGCCAGTACCTGTTCCACGCCAAGCGCCGCCAGTACCTGCTCCACGCCAAGCGCCGCCAGTCGCAGCTTCACGACGCCAAGCGCCGCCAGTCGCAGCTTCACGACGCCAAGCGCCGCCAGTCGCAGCTTCACGACGCCAAGCGCTGCCAGTCGCAGCTTCACGACGCCAAGCGCTGCCAGTCGCAGCTTCACGACGCCAAGCGCCGCCAGTCGCAGCTTCACGACGCCAAGCGCCGCCAGTCGCAGCTTCACGACGCCAAGCGCCGCCAGTCGCAGCTTCACGACGCCAAGCGCCGCCAGTCGCAGCTTCACGACGCCAAGCGCCGCCAGTCGCAGCTTCACGACGCCAAGCGCCGCCAGTCGCAGCTTCACGACGCCAAGCGCCGCCAGTCGCAGCTTCACGACGCCAAGCGCCGCCAGTCGCAGCTTCACGACGCCAAGCGCCGCCAGTCGCAGCTTCACCACGCCGCCAAGTGCCGCCCGTGGCTGCCCCACGCCAAGACCAAAGCCAAGACCAAGACCCGCCAAGTGACCAAGACCAAGACCCGCCAAGTGACCAAGACCAAGAATCGCCAAGTGACCAAGAATCGCCAAGTGACCAAGAACCGCCAAGTGACCAAGACCAAGACCCGCCAAGTGACCAAGACCAAGACCCGCCAAGTGACCAAGACCAAGACCCGCCAAGTGACCAAGACCAAGACCAAGTCCAAGCACCGCCACGCCAAGACCAACCACGCCAAGACCAACCACGCCAAGTCCAAGACCATGACCCACGCTGCCAAGACCATGACCCACGCTGCCAAGACCAAGACCGCCAAGGCCAAGACCACCCACGCCAAGACAAAGACCCCCCACGCCAAGCTTCGCCGCCTGACGCACCAAGCCAAGCTTCGCCGCCTGACGCACCACGCCAAGCTTCGCCGCCTGCCACGACAACGCGCCCACCTCCTCGTCGGCCAAGGATGTGGCCATTCCATGGGCGTCCGCCACGCCAGGTGCGCCGACCTCCTCGTCTGCCACGAATGTGGCCATTCCCAGGTCGCCCACCTCGTCAGGTTCAGCGGCGGTCTACCCGCCGCCGCCACCTGACTCTGCCCCGGTGGATTCGGGGACACCTGGTCTGGCGACCCACCGCCATGTCCCCCTCCCTCCCTCCCATGACTCTTGATCCTGTTTTTTGTTTTTGGCCATCTGGGATCTGTCCGTAAGGGGGGGGTTCTGTCATGTCTGTGTTCATGTTTTTGTTTGGCCATGTGCTGTTTTGTTTTTTGGACACTTCCTTAGTTCCTGGTTTCACTTCCTGGTTTTGTTTTGTAACCATAGCAACCATTAGTTTCACCTGTTCCACGTTTGGACTCACACACACCTGTCTCACGTTTTCACAGTCATGTCATGCACCTGTTCACAGTTAGTCACGCACCTGTTTTCACTTATCATGTCACTATATAGGCTTTTCTGTTTCTGTTGTTCGTCCTGGCGACATCACACATTCATGCCATGTTCACAGTTTCTTGTCACGTAAGTTTTGTTTAATGTTCATAGTTCTCCGCCATTGTGCGCGCCTTTTGTTTTGTCATAGCCAAGTTTGTTACCTCCTCTGTGAGCGCCTTTTGTTTGTACCTTTTGTTTGAGTTTATAGTAAAATATTAAATATGTCTTTACCTGCACGCCACGTCCGTTCCATTTCTTTTGCACCACGGGAGAGCAAACCTCGCCAAAGACCAAGTTATGACATATATATATAATAAATTGCCAGTCACAGTTAACTTGTGCTCAGCTGGGAAAATAAATATATATATATACTTATTATGTCATCCATGTACTTATTAGAAACTGTTTCAGGCGTATTAAATCATGGTAATATTAAATATGTACGTAAATAATATGTGGGGATATAAAAGGCATCCGGTTCTATCAGACCGGGCGGAGGCGGAAAGTGACGTCACAATCCACCTGGAGCACCTGTCAGACACAGCGTTTTTTACTACAGAGCCACCTCATGGAATAATCCTCCTTTTTGACCTTTTTTGATGTACTTTCCATTGGCCTGTGGAGAACCGGGAGAACAGTGACTCTTTTCAGGAGGACTTTGAGTTGGATGCGCAGACTCGGTACCGTGAGTACGCAATCTGCGTGCATGTCACATACGTAACTTTTGGGACTTTGGGGAAATATATGTGTTATATGAACTTTGGGCTGTGGGATTGAGTGTGTGGTGTAGGTGTTTGATTTATATTGGCGGGTTATATGGACGGGAGGGGGGAGTTGTTTGCTATGCGGGATTAATTTGTGGCATATTAAATATAAGACTGATCGTCTTGTGGCTAATAGTTATACATGTCTTGTGTTTATTTAATGTATTAATCATTCCCAGCTGAATATCAGGTCCAGACAGGATGCGGCAGCAGAGGAAGAGGATGGGGTGGAACCAGAAGCTGTCCTGGAGCAACTTCTAACGCTGCAACAACGAATGGACATTCTGGAGAACCGACTCACAGAAGCGGTCGACAGCACCCTTAACCGGGAGGATGGACTTAGGGCAGCGATGGAGGCCATGGCGGCAGAAATGAAAGCGTATGTGGACACGAAGGTGCAGAACTTCGACCAAGCTGTCACAGCATGTCTGCGTCGAAGAGATGAAAGGTGGGGAGAGGAATTGAAAAATACCCTTGCTAAAACCCGAAGGTTTTGGCGACCAGCTAGCTTCTCCACTCCTGCAGCCGCCATACCAGTCCGCCACCACCCGCCTGTCAGAGACATCACCTTCCCTATTGCACCTGCTGTCACCACCACTGCACCTGCTGTCACTGCCAGACCACCTGCTGTCACCGCCATTACACCTGCTGTCACCGCCATTACACCTGCTGTCACCGCCAGACCACCTGCTGTCACCATTGCACCTGCTGTCACCACCACTGCACCTGCTGTCACTGCCAGACCACCTGCTGTCACCGCCATTACACCTGCTGTCACCGCCATTACACCTGCTGTCACCGCCAGACCACCCATCAGGATGGAATTTCCCCAGTTTGGAGAGTCCAGAGGCTCAGCCGATGTCACCGATTTCATCGAACAGTGTGAAAACATTTTAGCACTCCGCCCTCTGAGCGATGCTGAGCTGGTGGGAACACTCAATGCTGTCTTAAAAGGTCCTGCCAGGAGTTGGTGGTCTTCAGCCCGCAGTAACATAACCAGCTGGTCTACATTTAAGCAGTCTTTCCTGGAAGCCTTTTTGCCAACTGACTACCAATCCGAGATTGAGATGCAGCTCCACTCCATTCTTCAAACCCCTAATCAGTGCTTGCGAGATTTCGCATATGATTATCGGGCCCTTTGCCTGAAGTGGAGACCTGGCATGGAGGAAGCCGAGATCGTGCGCCGCATACTCGGTGCCTGCAATCCCAGGTTGGCCAGTAGTCTACGGGGAATCGTGACAACAGTAGAACAGTTGGTCAAGGTGGGCTCCCTGATTGAACGAGATTGGAGAAATAGTAAAGACTATTGGAGTCGGGTCCAACAATGCAACCCTCCAAAAAGATCTGGCAAGAAGATGGAGCATGGGCCGAGTCGAAGTGGGGCCGACCTTGCCGCTGCTATGGGCGAACAATCCCTCCTGGTGGTCCCTATTAACATGCGCGGCTCTAAGGGAGATGGAGTCCTGGACTCCGGATGCACATACACTAATGAGTCATATGTTGTGGAAGGCTGTGAGGAAGTGCGGCGAGGTTCTGGAGCCAAGCGGAATTCCAAAGTTTGTCATTGCAAATGGACAAATAAACCAAACAGTTGGAAAAGCCACCCTGCTCCTCAATCTGCATGACTGTCATAGCACCCTACAGATTCACGTGATGGCTGATGGCCACTTATGTATGCCCTTGTTGTTAGGTCTCGACTTCATGACCACATCACAAATGGTACTCAAACCTCATCTCAGGAGGTATGTCATGCCCGGAGGGAGAGAATTCAAATTTCTCCCCAAAGGCAGAGAAATGCTTCGCTGGACTCACCCTGGTCCCTCCATTAATTTTTACATGTCCATAAATGAAGAAACCCAAGTTAATCAGTCTGCCATCCCCCTCCTCGAATCCCAACTTGAGGTGGTGCGACCACTGCTGCAGAAGTGGCCAACTGTGTGGACTGAAACTACTGGGGCCACCAGGGTAATTAAACATCAAATCACCACCATGGATGAGATGCCTGTGAGGAAGCGGGCTTACAGAGTGTCCAGTCAAAAACAAGAAATAATCGAAGAACAAATCAAAAAAATGATCAGCACTGGAGTGATAGAGCCATCAACATCTCCATGGGCCTCTCCTGTTGTTCTAACACCCAAGAAGGACGGAACACCCCGATTCTGTGTGGACTACAGGGGCTTGAACGCCAAAACCCAGC
The DNA here is from genome assembly GCF_033978785.1 of Entelurus aequoreus. Classification (NCBI taxonomy): domain Eukaryota; kingdom Metazoa; phylum Chordata; class Actinopteri; order Syngnathiformes; family Syngnathidae; genus Entelurus; species Entelurus aequoreus. Next base: position 70,777,931 of record NC_084732.1, on the reverse strand, counting down.
ATGACTCCTATCCCATGCCCCTCATACATGAGATCCTGGAGTCATTGCAAGGTGCAAAATATTTCAGCTCCCTTGACCTGCAGAGTGGCTACTGGCAGGTTGCCATGGATGAGGATAGCAAGCCAAGGACTGCCATGATCACACATCTGGGCCTATATCAATTTAAAGTCATGCCATTTGGACTGCGCAATGCTGGGGCGACCTTCCAGCGCTTAATGGAGACAGTGCTGGGTGAGCTTAGGGGAAGAAACTGTTTTGTGTATATTGATGACATCATTGTGTTTTCGCAAACAGAAGAACAACACCTGCTAGACCTTGAAGTGGTGTTTGCAAAATTACAACAAGCAAACCTTACTCTCAACATCAAGAAATGTCACCTGCATCAAGATCAGCTCACCTTCCTTGGACACCTAATATCAGGCAAAGGAGTGGAAGTAGATCCAGAAAAAATATCAGCAATAACTGCATATCCCCCTCCCACAGACCTGAAGAGTCTTCAGAGGTTTCTTGGCATGGTCGGCTGGTACCACAAGTTCATCCCCAGGCTGGCCGACATTTCATCTCCTCTAAATCAACTAAAAAAGAAGGACGTTCCTTGGGAGTGGAGTCCTACCTGCCAGGAGGCCTTTGACCACCTCAAATCCCTTTTGCAGTCACCACCAGTGCTTGCTCAGCCCCATCCACAGATCAGTTTCCAGGTTCACTATGATGCCAGTGACTTGGGCCTCGGCGCGGTCCTGATGCAACGCCTTGAAGGTGAAGAACGGCCAATTGCCTTTGCCTCCCGTGTGCTCCAAGGAGCTGAAGTCCGCTACTCCACTGCTGAAAAAGAGTGCTTGGCTGTGGTGTGGGCAGTTGAGAAGTGGAGACATTTCCTCGAGGGAACAACTTTTGATGTCTTCACGGACCACAGTGCTCTTGCCTGGGCATTCAACTGCCCTAAGACTTCGTCCCGACTTACACGGTGGACGCTGACTCCAGGGATTCACATTCAGAGTCCATTACAAAAAGGGCTGCTGCAATGTGGTGCCGGATGCACTGTCACGGGCACCCCAATCACCAGAAGGGAAGATTTGCCTTGTTGTCCCGAAAACCTACTGGTCAGATCTACCCAGCACACTGCAAGATCTCTCTGAGGCCCAAAAAAAAGATACAACATGTCTGGAATGTGGACCTTCTGTTGACCAACCTACGCCTGGCCGGATCCACCATCAACTTCAGCAAGGGGTGTGGTACCGGGGAGTACCATCTAAGTATGGCGGCTTCAATTATCAGCTGGTAGTGCCATTGTCTCTGGTGCCGCAGTTCCTGGCCTACTTTCATGACAGTCCATTCGGAGGACATCTGGGGAGAATGAAGACGCTCTTGAAGATTCTGGAAGTAGCTTGGTGGCCGACAGTAAGGAAAGACGTCTGGAGTCACGTCCAAGCATGCAGGACTTGTCAACAATACAAAAACCCCAACGACAAGCCAGCTGGACAACTCCAGTCCTCTACTGTCAACGCCCCAGGAGAGATGTTGGGGGTGGACTTCATGGGACCTTTTCCCCTCAGTAAGGACCGGAACTCTGTGCTGATGGTGGTGGTGGACTACTACTCCAAGTGGGTGGAGCTTTTAGCCCTGAAAGACGCCAAAACTCCCAAGGTCTGCCAAATTCTCAAAAATGACATTTTCACTCGCTGGGGAGTTCCCACATATCTTGTGTCTGACCGAGGGCCACAGTTCACAAGCCAACTGATGTCCCGTCTGTGCGAATCCTGGGGGGTAACCCATAAACTAACCACAGCTTACCACCCACAAACCAACATGACAGAACGAGTCAATCGCACCCTCAAGACTATGATTGCCGCCTTCTTAGGGAACCATCATCAGGACTGGGATAAATGGCTGCCTGAATTCCGGTTTGCCCTTAACACCGCTGTCCATGAGACGACTGGTTCAACCCCTGCCAGGTTGACTCTCGGGCGGAATCTGATGGGACCCCTGGAACGACTGGTGCACAAAGCTCCACCACCACACACATCTGCATATCACACCATACTTACGCACACACACCTAAAGGACGAAGTGGAGAGACATGTAGGCGCGTCCAAAGCTCGACAAGCCAGATATTATAATGCACGACACAAAGATGTACACTTTGTAGTTGGGGATCTGGTCTGGATTAGGGCGCACCCACTTTCCAAAGCTTCAAGTAAATTCTCTGCCAAATTTGCACCCAGATGGTTAGGGCCTGTGCGGGTAGAGAAGAAGTTAGGTCCTGTAAATTACAGTATTCGTTGGTTGACTGATAAATGTAAGGTGGATACTATTAATGTGGTAAACATGAAACCCTATTATGGTCCCCATAAGCCGCTGGCTGGGGGGGGGAATGTAATGGCCATAGGGGTCCATCGATATATATATATATATATATATATATATATATATATATATATATATATATATATATATATATATATATATATATATATATATATATATATATATATATATATATATATATATATATATATATAATAAATTGCCAGTCACAGTTAACTTGTGCTCAGCTGGGAAAATAAATATATATATATACTTATTATGTCATCCATGTACTTATTAGAAACTGTTTCAGGCGTATTAAATCATGTTAATATTAAATATGTACGTAAATAATATGTGGGGATATAAAAGGCATCACAATCCACCTGGAGCACCTGTCAGACACAGCGTTTTTTACTACAGAGCCACCTCATGGAATAATCCTCCTTTTTGACCTTTTTTGATGTACTTTCCATTGGCCTGTGGAGAACCGGGAGAACAGAGACTCTTTCCAGGAGGACTTTGAGTTGGATGCGCAGACTCGGTACCGTGAGTACGCAATCTGCGGCTTCCAAACATTTCATCGCTAGCCCGTACGTGCCTGTCACGCTACGTGCATGTCACATACGTAACTTTTGGGACTTTGGGGAAATATATGTGTTATTAATTTGTCCTGCCTCCACTGCTTTTTAACTGTCCTGTGTGTACTGATTTTATGATTTTATACTATGTAAAGTGCCTTTGAGTTTTTAGAAAAGCGCTATATAAATAAAATGTATTATTATTATTATTATTATATGAACTTTGGGCTGTGGGATTGAGTGTGTGGTGTAGGTGTTTGATTTATATTGGCGGGTTATATGGACGGGAGGGGGGAGTTGTTTGCTATGCGGGATTAATTTGTGGCATATTAAATATAAGACTGATCGTCTTGTGGCTAATAGTTATACATGTCTTGTGTTTATTTAAAGTATTAATCATTCCCAGCTGAATATCAGGTCCCACCCGTGACTCCTTAATTGCGTAGTGGCAAAGACACCCGGGGAACTTGGGTGCGTTTGTGAAAACCTTTCTCAACCAGCTATTGCAAGGAATTTAGGGATTTCACCATCTACGGTCCGTAATATCATCAAAGGGTTCAGAGAATCTGGAGAAATCACTGCACGTAAGCAGCTAAGCCCGTGACCTTCGATCCCTCAGGTTTTGGAGCAACATATGTTGCCATCCAAGCAACGTTACCATGGACGCCCCTGCTTATTTCAGCAAGACAATGCCAAGCCACGTGTTACATCAACGTGGCTTCATAGTAAAAGAGTGCGGGTACTAGACTGGCCTGCATGTAGTCCAGACCTGTCTCCCATTGAAAATGTGTGGCGCATTATGAAGCCTAAAATACCACAACGGAGACCCCCGGACTGTTGAACAACTTAAGCTGTACATCAAGCAAGAATGGGAAAGAATTCCACCTGAGAAGCTTCAAAAAATGTGTCTCCTCAGTTCCCAAACGTTTACAGAGTGTTGTTAAAAGGAAAGGCCATGTAACACAGTGGTGAACATGCCCTTTCCCAACTACTTTGGCACGTGTTGCAGCCATGAAATTCTAAGTTAATTATTATTTGCAAAAAAAAAATAAAGTTTATGAGTTTGAACATAAAATAGCTTGTCTTTGTAGTGCATTCAATTGAATATGGGTTGAAAATGATTTGCAAATCATTGTATTCTGTTTATATTTACATCTAACACAATTTCCCAACTCATATGGAAACGGGGTTTGTAATTGAGAACATGTTATAAAATAATTTACACAATATTTCAGTCCCCCGCCCTCCATATTCCTCAACTGATATACTAGCAATTCTTTAGGTGAAAATATCACACAATAACACTACAAAACATCTCTGACAAATAGTACCTACACGGTGCAAAGCTTTCACTATGCTTCTTGTGACTGTTTTTCCTCTTTGTGCACTTCCTTATGTCAACTATTTTTCTCATTAATAACTTTTATCTGCACTTCGCCGCCCGTCTCTGCATCCCGGAGGTCACGACCAACACAACACCCTTAATCAACTGTAACAATATCAATGTACCTCGACTGCAGTGGGATGAACCCCAGTGGTGCTCATTGTGAATGTATGACGTCAATAAAAATATCATTATTAATATATATTGATCAGTAGTTGACTGCAGTGAACCTCCTACCCAGTATGCGCCATCTGGTGAACGCAAGTTATGCAAACATACCCTGTGGGGACACAGAACACCAATTGGATGACATCAGGGGGTTGTAACTTAAGGTTTTGTCAGTGCTGTGCTTTTCTGGCAATGCTGCGACACCACTGACGAGTAATGCATCCCTCTCGATGATCTCATCTTTGGTCGTCTCATGGGAAATGTCCAATATATCAATATACCTGTTGTCCTCTCAAGTGCTAGCAAGTACTTGCCACTCGCAAGTGCAAATTCAAACAGAAGTGAGGTCATGCGCAACCCAGGCACAGAAACATGGCACAGGTGAATCTTACGTGAATCGGTGCCTGGTGGTAGTGGCTGGTTTTGGTCGGTGCCAAAAAAGTACCGGATCCGGTGCCCATTCCTAGTGACAAAGGATGATCGTAATGTAAGACATTTTTATTTTGTAAATGTAGCTGAGATGGGCTCCAGCACCCCCTGCGACCCCGAAAGGGACAAGCAGTAAACAATGGATGGATGGATGGATAGTTAAACCGGATGCTTTCATTTTAAAGCCAGAAAAGGGTGTGATTGGTTTGAGAAAGTACCTTGACACGTTTCGATGTTGGATCGACTGTTTGCAATACAAAAGTCTGCTTTCGACTTCCTGCCGACTTCTGTTGAGCTTTTATGTCATCTTACTTACTAAAGCAGTCAGAGTAACAATCTAAATGTTATGTCATCACTGCACCTTGACCGTAATCTGAACAAGGAAGTTAAGCACCACCCACCTGAACGACGCACGCAGCAGGCGTTTGCTGCAGAGATGTTGCCTCTTCTCACGGCGAAAAATAGTCCTTTGTTGTCAGGAGAACAACTTTGGCTTTAAACCTGATATTTTCAAAAGGTAGACATTCATTTGTCCATTTCTGCTTGCTTGTGGTTCATCGGTAGCAAGTGAACAGCAGCCAAGTTGCCCCGCTACGGCACCGCCCGAGGGGCAAAATAGACGCGTGTGCGTTAATCGGCCGCTAAAAAATGAGTGCCGTTATTGAAATTTATTACGCGTTATTATCGTGTTAACTTTGACAGCACTAGTTACTTCGCTAGAAAGACAGTTCCTCAGTGTTCGCTCTTACAATAACAATGTGGCTACAGTTTGGTTATTATACGAGTTACGGAACATCAATTAATTATTGGTGACGATTTGAATGCATTTTTAAAGTGATTTAGCGGTAAAATTGATTGCTCCCATTAGCTGCATTGCTAGCTACATAGGACGAGCCAATTTTTATATGTTAGAATGCAAAAAAAAAACAAAAAACTTTTGTCTTCTCGTCTCTCATATTGATCGTGGCTGATTCCACAAAAAGTGCAGATCCCCTTTAAATATATACTGATTCTTCATTTCAAAAACACTGAAAATCTCACTCAAAATTAAATTAGTCTGTTAAAGAATAGCACTTGTTTTCACTTCACAAGGTACATACAGTCAATCAAAGTATACCAGGTTTTAAAATACTGGCTATTGTTGACTCTACAAAAACTGCATAGACTTGTATATTTCAGTCTTACAGGTATTTATTTGCATGCAAAACATATAATCCACCATTTGTACACTAAATTTCATGGCTGCGAACTGTATGTCCACATGTAATGTTCATAGTCAAAAACATTTCAGCAAAAAGCAAAACATTTTTTTATCTTTACTGTTTACTACAGGAGGTACATTAGGAACAGAAACGTTTTACAGCATAGCTTACAGTGAACAAAATATCCATGAAACACAAAACAACATTCTCAACAGAAAACAACAGCAAAAAAAAAAACCCAGTTATGTATTACTGTATGGCCTTACTGACATGTCCAGTGAGAATAGCAACAATCCATGTAAAATGCAATACTGTGCTAATTTGTTGGTTTGTTGAAAGATGCGTATAATGGAGGCAACCGTAGAGCTCCTTAAAGGGCTACTGAAACCCACTACTACCGACCACGCAGTCTGATAGTTTATATATCAATGATGAAATTTTAACATTGCAACACATGCCAATACGGCCGGGTTAATTTATAAAGTGCAATTTTAAATTTCCCGCTAAACTTCCGGTTGGAAACGTCTATGTATGATGACGTATGCGCGTGACGTCACGACGGCAACGAAAGTATTCGTACCCAATGTGTCACCATACAAACTGCTCTGTTTTCATCGGACAATTCCACAGTATTCTGGACATCTGTGTTGGTGAATCTTTTTCAATTTGTTTAATGAACAATGGAGATTGCAAAGAAGAAAGTTGTAGGTGGGATCGGTGTATTAGCGGCTGGCTGTAGCAACACAACAAGGAGTACTTACTTGGATAGCAGACGTGCTAGCCGATGCTAGCCGTCAACCAATGCTAGCCGCCAACCGCATCTGTTATCGGGTGAAGTCCTTTGTCGCGCCGTCGATCGCTGGAACGCAGGTGAGCACGGGTGTTGATGAGCAGATGAGAGCTGGCTGGCGTAGGTGGAGCGCTAATGTTTTTATCATAGCTCTGTGAGGTCCGGTTGCTAAGTTAGCTTCAGCGTCGTTAGCAACAGCATTGTTAAGCTTTGCCAGGCTGAGAATTATTAACCGTGTAGTTACATGTCCATGGTTTAATAGTATTGTTGATCTTCTGTCTATCCTTCCAGTCAGGGATTTATTTATTTTGTTTCTATCTGCATTTGAGTCAGATGCTATCACGTTAGCTCAGTAGCTAAAGAGCTTCGCCGATGTATTGTCGTGGAGATAAAAGTCACTGTGAATGTCCATTTCGCGTTCTCGACTCTCATTTTCAAGAGGATATAGTATCCGAGGTGGTTTAAAATACAAATCCATGATCCACAATAGAAAAAGGAGAGTCTGTTGAATCCAATGAGACCTTGTACCTAAGTTACGGTCAGAGCGAAAAAAGATACACCCTGCACTGCCTCTCTAGTCCTTCACTCTAACGTTCCTCATCCACAAATCTTTCATCCTCGCTCAAATTAATGGGGTAATCGTCGCTTTCTCGGTACGAATCTCTCTCGCTCCATTGTAAACAACGGGGAATTGTAAGGAATCCTTCCTCCTGTGACGTCACGCTACTTCCGGTACAGGCAAGGCTTTTTTTTATCAGCGACCAAAAGTTGCGAACTTTATCGTCGTTGTTCTATACTAAATCCTTTCAGCAAAAATATGGCAATATCGCGAAATGATCAAGTATGACACATAGAACGGATCTGCTATCCCCGTTTAAATTTAAAAAAATCATTTCAGTAGGCCTTTAAGTTTGGCTGCACCCTTTCACCAGCCTCTCTTAGTGGAAGACCGTGGTTGATTACAGGGTCAATGATAATGGCATCAATTTCATTACTGACTATTCTTGCAGCCCTTGGAATGCCACAACCACACCTTCTTACACCTCTACTTTGCCCTCTCCTTGGGCCTGCTCTTCCCCCTGGGCCCCTTGTTTTTACTCTTCCTCGTCCAGACATTACAGCGTTTGTCTTTTTCTCTTTCTGTTTCCAAAAACATCTCTACTCAAAGTCCTCTTGACCACTGCCACTGAGTCCGTAGACCAGACTGGAAATAGCTATGGTTGGCCCAATTTACCCAACATAAATTAGCTGTGTGTCAATTATTCGATTGTTTATTACCAGTTGAGATGTATTGTTTTGAACTGATATCATTGCAGGAGCAGCGGTTTTTATACTGTAGCTCAGGTTTGGAATATTGTTTTTGCTATTGTGGGATGTTGTGTGTTAACATTCGTAAATAATTTGAAAAAAAAGAGTCCATATATTTGTTGTCTGTTACAGTTTTTTCCATTTGCTTACACACAATTTTACTAACTGTGTGTCTTTTTTCAAAAGGATTTACACACTTTTCCAAACACAACATTCAATTTTTTTGATTCTAGATTATTTGCAAAATGACACACTTAGGTCAAAACATATACTCATTCATCAAAATAAAGCAAGCATTTGTAAAAATGCAGTTTTATTTCCACCTCACTCACACAGACTTCAAATGACAAGACACTATTGGAGTGAGTTACCCAGAACAGTGATACAGTTTTTTGCAATTGCTTACACACTAAATGTTACATTCTCACACAGTTAACAAAAGTCTACACACAGTAAACAAAACAACTGTGCAGATTTGCCTAATATTAGGCATAGACTATGCTTCACAGTTTTTGCGAAATATTACACACAATGCTTTACACACACCTTCCCATCTTGCACACAGATAACGATTGTGATACACACATTTTCACACTTTACACACACACTAGGATTGTGATACACACATCTTTACACTTTACACACAGATAAGGATTGTGAAGTTACTTCCTGGTCAATCCAAAGGGCTGGCTTGCCAACGACCACACAATTGAACACATTGGATAATCACATCCACCAGGTGTAGAGACACACAGGTGATAAATTGAAAATACAGTTTTCAAGTGGGTGCTACAGCTATACAGTTTTTTCCATTTGTAATTTTTATCTCCAGATTTTTTTTCAAAGCTTTTTATTTTTCTCAGATTTTAATTTGTACTGCATGTCATTGTTGACTACTGCAATATGTTACTTTACCTGACTGTGGTAAAAACACATATTTGCAGTTTGCGGCATCATTGTTGAGCAGTTCTTTAAAAGATTACAGGATATTTTTACTTTCTCTTTAGGTCCATACGTATAGGTCCACTTCAAAGTAAACAATGACGATTGCTATGGATTTGCCAATATATTTTGTCAAGTTAGAGTCATCATCCATCACATATGCTAAAAAGGTCGGGCAAAATGCCCCAA